>NC_084558.2:45815827-45895827 GCF_033978685.3 Nerophis lumbriciformis | reverse complement strand
AGGTTGGTACTAGGTGGGGATTGAACCTGGGACCCTCGGGTCGCGCACGGCCACTCTTCCACTGCGCCACGCCGTCCCTAATCTACATGTAATAAGATTTGTAACAAGGCAAACCGTTTGTAAATTGGTCGAAAATCGAGCAAGTTATGGTAATTTAATTGGTACATGTACTAATTAAATTACCATAACTTGCTTTGACATCAATGTAATGATTGAGGCTAGCTGTCCGAGGTAAGATGGCTACAACGTTGCTACGCTGGAGAATGATTGGTCATATGAAAAATGCTCAGAGCCAATCAGAAAGGAGGGGCTGTCTAAGCATACCTGCCCCCAAAGTGCCAAAAAAAAATGACAGCGCGAGGAGAGATGCCAGGAGTACACAGAGAGCGCACAGACCGAGACGGCGCGCGCGCAGAAAGGCACCGCGCGCGCGCAAAAAGACACCACGCGCGCGCAAAAAGACACCACGCGCGTGCAAAAGGGTGTTGCGCGCGCACAAAGTGGAGAATCAGCGTGCGATAACAGTTTTTATGCGCTTGGATTTTTGGCACTAATGTGACGCCATATCTTTCCTCTCAGATTCAGACAGGACTGAGCAGGTGATCAGAGGACCACTGTCTATTAAGGAGAACTTTTCATTCCCCAAACGGCATGATGGCCGAAGTTTTCATTATCATTATACCTACAGACAGCTAGTCAATGGGGAAAAAGTCAAGCGTAGCTGGCTGACTTATTCAAGAAGTAAAGATGCAGTCTATTGCTTTTGCTGCAAGTTATTTTCCAAAAAGTCCTTAAAACTGGCAGCCGAGGGACAGCGGGATTGGGTCAACATAGGTGCACTGCTGAAACAGCATGAAAACAGTGAAGATCATTGTAGCAACATGGTGAAATGGAAGGATTTTGCCTTGCGTCTTTCAAAGGGGAAAACTATTGATGAATTTAACTTCAGTAGACTGCGCTCTCTTTGTACAAAGTAAACATTAAATATGAACAATTAACTAAAAATGTAAACTAGTAATTAAAGACTAATATGTACAAGACTGATGAGACAAGATGACACTTTTACTGTAAATACAAAGCTTTATCACTTGGGACTGTTCAACCCCAGGCCACTCTTGTAGCTGAATGTTTTCTACATTTTAAGATTAGGAACCATATGTGGCACTCTGGACATCATTCGTTCATTCATTGGTATTATTTATGTTCTTAACTGGGCCACCCCAATATCTTTATAAATGACATGTCATTTGTAAAGACATGCCAGGCTGACAATAGGATAATGTAAACAACACTGCCAGAGCCGCAATGAGTTTATAGTAGGTGTGTGAATGATCAACAATCAATATTATTGGCAGAAATAGAGGGCCCCAAAATCAAATTTTGCTTAGGGCCCCATGGAGGCTTGGGCCGGCACTGATTTATATATATATATATATATATATATATATATGTATACATATATATATGTATACATATATATATATATATATATATATATATATATATATATATATATATATATATATATATATATATATATATATATATATATATATAAAAATACAAACTGGTGGTGTGTTTTTACGTGAAATTTAATTAAGTAATATATTATACGAATGAGGCAAACGGGAGAGCGTTTTTTTTTTGCCTTGCAATGGATTTAAATGGGTGTCATTTTGATCTTTTTAACAAAAAAACATTTGCAGCCAAATATGTATTGGTAAACAAAAAAATATTTGTTACCCCCCCCAAAAAAACAATTTTCAACCAAAAATACATCTGCCACCAAAAAAGGATGTGTAACCAAAATAAGATTTGCAACCTCGCCCCCTCCAAATAAACTATTTGTAGCCAAAATAAGATTTGCAATTGAAAAAAGTAGATTTGCATCCAAAAAAACAAAACAACCATTTGTAAACAAAAAATTGATTTGCAACCCAAGACAAACAAATTGGAACCCCCCAAAAAAACTATTTTGTAACCAGAAAACAAGATTTTCACACATTTTTGCAAAATATTTTTGCAAAACATACATATTTAAAGTTCAAGTTCAAGTTAAAGTACCAATGATTGTCACACACACACTAGGTCAAGCGAAATTATTCTCTGCATTTTACCCATCACTCTTGATCACCCCCTGGGAGGTGAGGGGAGCAGTGAGCAGCAGCGGTGGCCGCGCCTGGGAATCATTTTTGGTGATTTAACCCCCAATTCCAATCCTTGATGCTGAGTGCCAAGCAGGGAGGTAAATGGGTCCCATTTTTATAGTCTGTGGTATGACTCGGCCGGGGTTTGAACTCACAACCTACCGATCACTCTAACCACTAGGCCACTGCTCTCCACAGCTGGCGAGCCAAAGTGTGGCGCAATGCGAGAGATGCTAATTTGAAACGAAGAACATCCGTGCGGGGCAAAGGAGAAGCCGAGTTTGATCAGATGGAGGCCACGGCGTGACGAGTGGGAGAGACAGCTCGGGTGTTGCTGCTTCACATTGTCACCAAGGATTCTGACACCCCAAATGAGATCTCTCCTTCCACGCTATTTGTGGAGTCCACTTGTCAGACATGGGGCGAGGACAGGCGTGACATCCTCCCCGGTGTCCACCCGGCACTTTTTAAAAAGCATTGATCGACTCGCTTTCACGCCAAAATCTGCATCCCGAAGTTGTCACTCGGTGTTATCGGCAGCCTGCAATGCGTGGGGGGGAGGGTGGGGTGTCACACTTCCACAGATGTCTTAGCTTTAAAGGCGTTTACAGGAAATGGGATCATTAGCGTGGACGGCGAAGGAGGGAACAACATGAATGGCGCCGATAAGCAGACCGCCGCAAAGCTTGTTGGCGGCTTGGCGGGTCGCTAAGAGGCTGCGTGTGAACCGCTCTTTGAAAAAAAGAAAAGTTGAGCGTCTAAGAACATTTGGAAGGCCGTCGTATCTCTAAGCCGCTCCTCGCCGAGGCGTGCCTGCGATCGCCCAAATTGGGCATAAACGCCAAAGGAGGCGGCGGTAATGGGATTGCGGAGTGTTTTGCTTCTGGCGGCGGACGGCGGGGCGGCTGGAAGGTCTCGCGGGGTTGATGCTGAAAAAGCCCAAAGGAGGCAACCCGGCCAATTTTCACTTTGTTGCCTTTCCAACATGGTCAATTCCATCAGGCCGTGTGATAGAAATGGGCCCTAATCCTGTATGAGGGCCGGCTTATTCCCTTATCTTCTAATGGTTCTGATAAAGGATTGGGGTGGGGGCCTGGGGGGCAGTTTTGATGCTGGACTGGAAGACATAGTGGTGAAGTGAAGTCAATTATATTTATATAGCGCTTTTCTCTAGTGACTCAAAGCGCCTTACATAGTGAAACCCAATATCTAAGTTACATTTAAATCAGTGTGGGTGGCACTGGGAGCAGGTGGGAAAAAGTGTCTTGCCCAAGGACACAACGGCAGTGACCAGGATGGCGAAAGCGGGAATCGAACCTGGAACCCTCAAGTTGCTGGCACGGCCGCTCTACCAACCGAGCTATGCCGCCCCAAGTAGTAGCTGCCAGGCAACAAAGAGGAAATCGCTGCCCTCAGTGAAGAAGAAATAGACGCCACTTAATTGGAGGAAATAACCGCCACAAACGAAGACGAAACCGTCGCCACCACCAAAGGAGCTGCTACCAACGAAGGTGAAAAGGCCGCATACATTGAAGAAGAAATAGCCCACAGCAATGAAGAAAATAGCCGTCGACCAATGAAGAAGAAAAAGCCGCCACCGTTGAAGGAGAAAGAGCTGCCAGCAACAGAGAAGAAAATAGCCGCCACCAACGCAGACAAAATCAGCACTGCCAACAAAGGAGAAATAGTCGCCTACCAAATGAGAAGAAATAGCTGATCCCAGCGGAGACAAAATCAGAACTGCCAACAAAGAAGAAATAGCCGCCATAAAAGAAGAAGAAATAGCCACCTACCAAATGAGAAGAAATAGCTGCTACCAACGGAGACAAAATCAGCACTGCCAACAAAGAAGAAATAGCCGCCATAAAAGAAGAAGAAATAGCCGCCTACCAAATGAGAAGAAATAGCTGCTACCAACGAAGACAAAATCAGCACTGCCAACAAAGAAATAGCCGCCATAAAAGAAGAAGAAATAGCCGCCTACCAATTGAGAAGAAATAGCTGCTACCAACGAAGAACATATAGCCCCCACCAATGAACAAGTAATAGCCCCCACCACTGAAGAAGAAATAGCCCCCACCAATGAAGAACAAATGGCCGCCACCGTTGAAGGAGAAAGAGTTGCCAGCAACAGAGAAGAAAATAGCCGCCACCAACGGAGACAAAATCAGCACTGCAAACAAAGGAGAAATAGCCGCCATAAAAGAAGAAGAAATAGCCGCCTACCAAATGAGAAGAAATAGCTGCTACCAACAGAGACAAAAATAGCACTGCCAACAAAGAAGAAATAGCCGCTATAAAAGAAGAAGAAATAGCCGCCTACCAAATGAGAAGAAATAGCTTCTACCAACGAAGAACATATAACCCCCACCAATGAACAAGAAATAGCCCCCACCAAATGAAAAGACATAGCCCCCACCACTGAAGAAGAATTAGCCGCCAAAAACAGAGAACAAATAGCTGTTGCCAACAAAGAAGAAATAACCGCCATCAACAAAGAAGAAATAGCCCCCACCAATGAAGAAGAAATGGCCGCCAAATGAGAACCACCAAATAAGAAATAGCTGCTACCAAAGAAGGTGAAATATTCGCCTCCATTGAAGAAGAAATAGCTGCTATCAATGAAGAAGATATTACTGCTACCAATGAAGAAGAAATAGCCGCCACCAAATGAGGAAAAAATAGCTTCTACCAACTAAGAACATATAGCCCCTACCAATGAACAAGAAATAGCCCCCACCAAATGAGAAGAAATAGCCCCCAATAATGAACAAGAAATAGCCGCCACAAGCGGAGAAGAAAAAGCTGTTATCAACAAAGAAGAAATAACCGCCATCAACAAAGAATAAATAACCACCGTCAACAAAGAAGAAATGACTCCCACCACTGAAGAAGAAACAGCCGCCACCAAATGAGAAGAAATAGCTGCTACCGAAGGAGACAAAATCAGTACTGCCAACAAAGAACAAACAGACACCATAAATTAAGAAGAAATAGCCGCCACCAAATAAGAAGAAATAGCTGCTACCAACGAAGAACATATAGCCCCCACCAATGAACAAGAAATAGCCCCCACCAAATGAGAAGACATGGCCCCCACCACTGAAAAACAAATAACCGCCACAAACAGAGAATACATAACTGCCATCAACAAAGAAGAAATAACCACCATCAACAAAGAAGAAATAACCACCATCAACAAAGAAGAAATAACCACCATCAACAAAGAAGAAATAATCGCCATCAACAAAGAAGAAACAGCCCCCACCAATGAAGAAGAAATGGCCGCCAAATGAGAACCACCAAATAAGAAATAGCTGCTACCAAAGAAGGTGAAATATTCGCCACCATTGAAGAAGAAATAGCTGCTATCAATGAAGAAGAAATATCTGCTACCAATGAAAGGTAAAAAAGCAGCCACCACTGAAGAAGAAACAGCCGCCACCAAATGAGAAGTAATAGATGGTACCAACGAAGAAGAAATAGCCGCCACCAAATGAGAAAAAATAGCTGCTACCAACGAAGAACATATAGCCCATATATAAATAAAGGTAAGTATATCAATAAATGTATATAAATAAAGGTAAGTATATCAAAAAATTTATAAAAATAAAGGTAAGTATATCAATATATGTATATAAATAAAGGTAAGTATATCAATAAATGTATATAAATAAAGGTAAATATATCAATATATGTATATAAATAAAGGTAAGTATATCAATAAATGTATATACATAAAGGTAAGTATAAAATAAATGCATATAAATAAAGGTAAGTATATCAAATGCATATAAATAAAGGTAAATATATCAATAAATGTATATAAATAAAGGTAAGTATATCAATAAATGTATATAAATAAAGGTAAGTATATTAATATATGTATATAAATAAAGGTAAGTACCGTATTTTCCGCACTATTAGCCGCACCTAAAAACCACAAATTTACTCAAAAGCTGACAGTGCGGCTTTTAACCCGGTGCGCTTTATATATGGATTAATATTACGATTCGTTTTCATAAAGTTTCGATCTCGCAACTTCGGTAAACAGCCGCCATCTTTTTTCCCGGTAGAACAGGAAGCGCTTCTTCTTCTACGCAAGCAACCGCCAAGGTAAGCACCCGCCCCCATAGAACAGGAAGCGCTTCTTCTTCTACTGTAAGCAACCACCCGCCCGCGTAGAAGAAAAAAAGGGCGCGGATATACCGTACGTTTCATTTCCTTTGTGTGTTTACATCTGTAAAGACCACAAAATGGCTCCTACTAAGCGTCAGGGATCCGGTTCATGAAAAGACGCAATCTCTCCATCCGCACACGGATTACTATTTCACAGCAACTGATATTCCTGTGAACCGCACTGTGGATACAACGGGAGCACGTACGGTGAATATTCGCACCACAGGGAATGAGAAGTCATCCTTCACTGTGGTTCTAGCTTGCCATGCTAATGGACAGAAACTTCCACCCATGGTGATATTCAAAAGGAAGACCTTGCCAAAAGAGACCTTTCCAGCCGGCGTCATCATAAAAGCTAACTCGAAGGGATGGATGAAGAAAAGATGAGCGAGTGGTTAAGGTAAGTTTGAGTTTACGCGAAGAGGCCGGGTGGCTTTTTTCACGCAGCTCTGTCCATGTTGATATACGTATGTTTGTGATTGCACATTTGCGTACATTTTGGGAGTGAACAGAGTTGTTAGAACGCTGGTTTTTAATATATTATTAAAGTTTGACTGACCTATCTGACTGTTTTTTTGACATTCCTTTAGCGCAGTTAGATGCGGCTTACAACACCGGGCGGCTTATAGGTGGACAAAGTTTTGAAATATGCCGTTCATTGAAGGCGCGGCTTTTAACCCAGGGCGCCTTATGGTGCGGAAAATACGGTATATCAATATATGTATATAAATAAAGGCAAGTATATCAATATATGTATATAAATAAAGGTAAGTATATCAATAAATGTATGTAAATAAAGGTAAGTATATCAATATATGTATATAAATAAAGGTAAGTATATCAATACATTTATATAAATAAAAGTAAGTATATCAATAAATGTCTATACATAAAGGTAAGTATAAAATAAATGTATATAAAAAGGTAAGTATATCAAAAGTATATGAATAAAGGTAAGTATATCAATAAATGTATATAAATAACGGTAAGTATATCAATAAGTGTATATAAATAAAGGTAAGTATATCAATAAATGCATATAAATAAAGGTAAGTATATTAATACATGTATATAAATAAAGGTAAGTATATCAATAAATGTATATAAATAAATGTAAGTATATCAATAAATGTATATAAATAAAGGTAAGTATATCAATAAATGTATATAAATAAAGGTAAGTATATCAATAAATGTATATAAATAAAGGTAAGTATATCAATATATGTATATAAATAAAGGTAAGTATATCAATAAACGTATGTAAATAAAGGTAAGTATATCAATACATATTTATAAATAAAGGTAAGTATATCAATAAATGAATATACATAAAGGTAAGTATAAAATACATGTATATAAAAAGGTAAGTATATTAAAAGTATATAAATAAAGGTAAGTATATCAATAAATGTATATAAATAACTGTAAGTATATCAATAAGTGTATATAAATAAAGGTAAGTATATCAATAAATGTATATAAATAAAGGTAAGTATATCAATATATGTATATAAATAAAGGTAAGTATATCAATAAATGTATTTAAATAAAGGTAAGTATATCAATTAATGTATATGAATAAAGGTAAGTATATCAATAAATGTATAAAAATAAAGGTAAGTATATCAATAAATGTATATAAATAAAGGTAAGTATATCAATAAATGTATATAAATAAAGGTAAGTATATCAATACATGTATATAAATAAAGGTAAGTATATCAATAAGTATATGTAAATAAAGGTAAGTATATCAATAAATGCACATAAATAAAGGTAATTATATTAATATATGTATATAAATAAAGGTAAGTATATCAATAAATGTATATAAATAAAGGTAAGTATATCAATAAATGTATATAAATAAAGGTAAGTATATCAATAAATGTATATAAATAAAGGTATGTATATCAAAAAATGTATATAAATAAAGGTAAGTATATCAATATATGTATATAAATAAAGGTAAGTATATCAATAAATGTATGTGAATAAAGGTAAGTATATCAATACATGTATATAAATAAAGGTAAGTATATCAATAAATGAAGATACATAAAGGTAAGTATAAAATAAATGTATATAAAAAGGTAAGTATATAAAAAAAGTATATAAATAAAGGTAAGTATATCCATAAATGTATATAAATAACGGTAAGTATATCAATAAGTGTATACAAATAAAGGTAAGTATATCAATAAATGTATATAAATAAAGGTAAGTATATTAATATACGTATATAAATAAAGGTAAGTATATCAATAAATGTATATAAATAAAGGTAAGTACATCAATAAATGTATATAAATAAAGGTAAGTATATCAATAAATGTATATAAATAAAGGTAAGTATATCAATAAATGTATATAAATAAAGGTAAGTATATCAATACATGTATATAATTAAAGGTAAGTATATCAATAAATGTATATAAATAAAGGTAAGTATATCAATAAATGTAAATACATAAAGGTAAGTATATCAATAAATGTATATAAATAAAGGTAAGTATACCAATCAAATTTAAGTATATCAATAAATAAGAGAATATTCAATAGTCTCTTTATGATTTTAGTTTCAGCTAAAAAATGTTCTGTAAATATTTTCCTGGTGAGGTTAACACGTAAACACTTCATACAATTATTATTGACATTTATTTTCTTATTTACAAAAGGGACATTTCATCAAAGATAGGTTGTTGTCACACTCACCGGGGGCTCTGTAGATGCCCAGGTCGTCTTCAGAGAGAGGTAGTAAGTACACCTCACCCTCCTTCCACAGCAGGGGGGAATGGCGCCCGCTGGAGAACTGGCCCAGCCAGCCGTCCTGATCTGGACCAAAGTAGACAGCAGGTGATCATTACTCATTTTTATTTCAGCTCAAATGAAGAACAAAGTGGCACATTCTCAACGTTTACCAGAAGCCTTGCTTAGCCCGCTATACACCGGGCTAAGTTTACCAGTAGCGTAGCTTGGCATTAACCGATGATATACCAAGACAAATTTACCAGTAGACTAGCTTAGCATTAATCTGTTACACACTGGTATTAAGTTTACCATTAGCTTAGCCTAGCATTAGCCTGTTACACACTGGTATTACGTTTACCATTAGCTTAGCCTAGCATTAATCTGTTACACACTGGTATTAAGTTTACCATTAGCTTAGCCTAGCATTAGCCTGTTACACATTGGTATTAAGTTTACCATTAGCCTGTTACACACCAGTACTAAGTTTAGCATTAGCCTGTAACACACGGGTTCACAAGTATTGTAGGCTAGCATTAGCCTGTTACACTCTAGTACAACGTTTACCAGAGGCCTAGCCTAGTATTAGCTTGTTACACACTAGGTCTAAGTCGGTCTTAACCTAGCCTAGCATTAGCCTTTTACACATCAGTACTAGGTTTACCATTAGCCTAACATAACCTGTCACACACTGGGTCAACCTTAACTACTAGCCTAGCATTATCCTATAACACACAGGTTCACAAATATTGTAGACTAGCATTAGCCTGTTACACTCTAGTACAAAGTTTACCAGTGGCCTAGCCTAGCATTAGCTTGTTACACACTAATATGAGTTTACCAGTAGCGTAGCCTCGCCTTAGATTGTTACCCACCAGGTCTAAGTCGGTCCTAGCCTAGCCTAGCATTAGTCTTTTACACACCAGCATTAAGTTTAGCATTAGCCTGTAACACACGGGTTCACAAGTATTGTAGCCAAGCATTAGCCTGTTGCACTCTAGTACAAAGTTGACCAGAGGCCTAGCCTAGCATTAGCTTGTTATACACTAGGTCTAAGTCGGTTTTAGCCCTAGCCTACCAGTGGCCTAGCCTAGCATTAGCCTGTTACACACTAGTATTAAGTTTACCAGTAGCGTAGCCTAGCCTTAGCTTTGTTACACACCAGGTCTAAGTCCGTCCTAGCCTGGCCTAGCATTAGCCTTCTACAAACCAGTACTAAGTTTACCATTACCCTAGCATTAGCCTGTAACACACGGGTTCACAAGTATTGTAGCATAGCATTAGCCTGTTGCAATCTAGTACAAAGTTTACCAGAGGTCTAGCCTAGCATTAGCTCGTTATACACTAGGTCTAAGTCGGTCTTAACCTAGCCTAGCATTAGCCTTTTACACACCAGTACTAGGTTTACCATTAGCCTAGCGTAGCCTGTCACACACAGGGTCAACCTTTACTACTAGCCTAGCATTAGCCTGTAACACACAGGTTCACAACTATTGTAACCTAGCATTACCCTGATACACTTTAGTACAAAGTTTACCAGTGGCCTAGCCTAGCATTAGCCTGTTACACACTAATATTAAGTTTACCAGTAGCGTAGCCTAGCCTTAGTTGTTACACACCAGGTCTAAGTCGGTCCTAGCCTAGCCTAGCATTAGCCTTTTACACACCAGCACTAAGTTTAGCATTAGCCTGTAACACACGGGTTCACAAGTATTGTAGGCTAGCATTAGCCTGTTACACTCTAGTACAACGTTTACCAGAGGCCTAGCCTAGTATTAGCTTGTTACACACTAGGTCTAAGTCGGTCTTAACCTAGCCTAGCATTAGCCTTTTACACATCAGCACTAGGTTTACCATTAGCCTAGCGTAGCCTGTCACACACTGAGTCAACCTTTACTACTAGCCTAGCATTATCCTATAACACACAGGTTCACAAATATTGGAGTCCAGCATTAGCCTGTTACACTCTAGTACAAAGTTTACCAGTGGCCTAGCCTAGCATTAGCTTGTTACACACTAATATGAGTTTACCAGTAGCGTAGCCTAGCCTTAGATTGTTACACACCAGGTCTAAGTCGGTCCTAACCTAGCCTAGCATTAGCCTTTTACACACCAGCATTAAGTTTAGCATTAGCCTGTAACACACGGGTTCACAAGTATTGTAGCCAAGCATTAGCCTGTTACACTCTAGTACAAAGTTGACCAGAGGCCTAGCCTAGCATTAGCTTGTTATACACTAGGTCTAAGTCGGTTTTAGCCCTAGCCTACCAGTGGCCTAGCCTAGCATTAGCCTGTTACACACTAGTATTAAGTTTACCAGTAGCGTAGCCTAGCCTTAGCTTTGTTACACACCAAGTCTAAGTCCGTCCTAGCCTGGCCTAGCATTAGTCTTCTACAAACCAGTACTACATTTACCATTAGCCTAGCATTAGCCTGTAACACACGGGTTCACAAGTATTGTAGCCTAGCATTAGCCTGTTGCAATCTAGTACAAAGTTTACCAGAGGTCTAGCCTAGCATTAGCTCGTTATACACTAGGTCTAAGTCGGTCTTAACCTAGTCTAGCATTAGCCTTTTACTCACCAGTACTAGGTTTACCATTATTCTAGCGTATTCTGTCACACACAGGGTCAACCTCTACTACTAGCCTAGTATTAGCCTGTAACACACAGGTTCACAACTATTGTAACCTAGCATTAGCCTGTTACACTCTAGTACAAAGTTCACCAGAGGCCTAGCCTAGCATTAGCCTGTTACACACTAGTATTTAGTTTACCAGTAGCGTAGCCTAGCCTTAACTTGTTACACACTCGGGCTAAGTCGGTCCTAGCCTAGCCTAGCATTAGCCTTCTACAAACCAGTACTAAGTTTACCATTAGCCTAGCATTAGCCTGTAACACACTGGTTCACAAGTAGCGTAGACTAGCATTAGCCTGTTACACTCTAGTACAAAGTTGACAAGTATTCTAGCCTAGCATCTAGTACAAAGTTTACTAGTGGCCTAGCCTAGCATTAGCATATTGCACTCTCGTATTAAGTTTACAAGTAGCGTAGCCTAAACTAACATTAGCCCGTTATTGATTGATTGATTGAGACTTGTATTAGTAGCACAGTACAGTACATATTCCGTACAATTGACCATTAAATGTTAACACCCCAATAAATTGTTTAACTTGTTTAAGTCGGGGTCCACGTTAATCAATTCATGGTATAAGCCATACTTGCCAACCCTCCCGAATTTTCCGGGAGACTCCCGAAATTCAGCGCCTCTCCCGAAAACCTCCCGGGATAAATATTCTCACGAAAATCTCCCGATTTTCAGCCGGAGCTGGAAGCCACGCCCCCTCCAGCTCCATGCAGACCTGAGTGAGGACAGCCTTTTTTCATGAGGGAGGACAACAGGGTGACAAGAACTAAATCATCCAGACTAGAGATAAATTGTATTATTATGTTTATCTTACTTAAAAATAAATATATTTATTAATTTAAAAAAAATATATAAATAAATACATTTTCACTATATTTTGCTAAAAACATCACAATTAATTGTATTTTTCTTTGTAATTTTTCCTGACTCCTTATTACATCCAGCCATAGAATTATAAATTAAAATAAACATATTTGAAATAATTTATTTTAAATTATCATAATAATTAATTTAAAATGACCATATTTAATTATTAAAATAATTGCTTGTTTATCAACAACTTTAGCATTTTATTCATTACATTTTGAAGCTCTCAGAAGTCAAGTTATGTTATATTCCTTAAGATTTATTTATGCAAGTTTGAAGTATCAATTTTCCAAACACAGTTTTGTTTGCATATTTTCAGGATGTAGATATCTATCTATCTATCTATCTATCTATATATCTATATATATATATATATATATATATATATATATATATATATATATATATATATGTACATATATATATATATATATATATATATATATATATATATATATATATATATATATATATATATATATATATATATATATATATTAGAGATGCGCGGTTTGCGGGCACAACCGCGGAGTCCGTGGATTATCCGCGAATCGGGCGGATGAAATTTTAAAAAATTAGATTTTATCAGCGGGTCGGGTCGGGTCGGGTCGGGCGATTGAAATTTAAAAAAATTAGATTTTAAATAGATTCAGGCGGGTGGCAGTTAAACCAATTCGGAAATATATATACATAGTTAAATGTTGTTACCCACATACGAAAAACGAGCAGGCACCTGCAGCATATGCCACAACAGAAGGAAAAAAAAAAAAAGAGATGGACACTTTTACGGAGCGTAGAAGGCCCCCGACGCTTCGCCGGGGTCCGGGACCGAGGCCCCTTCCCCCGAGAGGGCCCCACCGGGAGCCGTAGCTGAGGCGATCCGCGAGAAGGGCCCGACGCACGTCCAGGGTCACCACCGCGCCCACCGCACCGACACCCCGCCTCGTCCGCCTTCGCCGCGGCCGGCGTCACGCGCAGCATTTAAGCAGCTTACCTGCCCGCCACCCCCGTGGCCGGGGGCTCGTAACAGGGGTCACTCCGCGCGCTCCGCCCGCGCAGCTTACCTGCCCGCCACCCCTGTTGCCGGGGGCGCGTAACAGGTGTCACTCCGCGCGCAGTGCGCTCACGAAAGGGGTGGGGCTCACCCTGGTTGATATAGACAGCAGCTAGGACGGTGGCCATGGAAGTTGGAACCCGCTAAGGAGTGTGTAACAACCCACCTGCCGAATCAACTAGCCCTGAAAATGGATGGCGCTGGAGCGTCGGGCCCATATACCCGGCCGTCGCCGGCAGCGAGACGCGCTTGGAGGTGCGCTCAGCGCGGCTCCCATATGATTGCGCACTGGTGTGCGTCTGGGTCGTGACAGCGTGGCACGCGAATGCTGCATTGGATCAGTCTCTTTTCTTTAACAGGCAAAAGCTTTATAACCTCACTAATGCCTTGCATCGTCTATATTAGATATATAACAACGGGCGGGTGCGGGCGGATGCGGTTCTGATCAAATGTTAGATCGGGTGGATTGCGGATGGTTGACGACTTTCTGATGCGGTTGCGGATGAAATAATTGCCTATCCGCGCATCTCTAATATATATGTATGAAATACTTGACTTGGTGAATTCTAGCTGTCAATATACTCCTCCCCTCTTAACCACGCCCCGCCCCACCCCCGACCACGCCCCCACCCCCCGAAATCGGAGGTCTCAAGGTTGGCAAGTATGGTATAGGCTATGTTGCTATGTTTCACTGGAGCCTGCAGACCTAAAAAATAAAAAAAAATAAAAAAAACACAAACATGAAACTTCATTAAAAAAATGTGTCCGGCCAGAAGGTTTACCTTCCGTGAAATCTGAAGTGATGTTGACAGCGACAAAGCGATCGGACGAGGAGCACGCCAGCGAGTGGCCCCAGCAGAAACACGGCTGGCAGCCTTCCGGCTTGATTTCTTGCAGGTTGAAAAAGCCTGGCTTGCATCTGCACACACACACACACACACACACACACACACACACACACACACACACACACACACACACACACACACACACACACACACACACACACACACACACACACACACACACACACACACACACACACACACACACACACACCCAACTTAGTGGAAGACGTCGTACAAATTGTGCTTTTCCCGCCTTTGACGCTCCCAGCTAAAGAAATTTACGTGTCAACAGCAAGTGTTAAGAATATTTTCACATCCGAAGGTTTAAAGCTGCCGTGGCTATACAATAAACTCATTTTCAACCTCAGCACGTATTTTTACACTCGTATGACAGCTTGGGATGGTATGAATCTTTGAGATGAGTAAAATTAACGACTCCAGCTTGGTTTTATCCATCGACTTTTGTCAGTAATTAGTCTTTTTTAGGCTCTGCAGACGGTCATAGGTCGGTTAATGTCAGCGGTTCACTTGGCTCCAAGGACCATTCCCATCAATTGGCTCCCTTGGGATCGTTTCTCCCGCTGGTTTCAGTCACACTTACTTTACTTGGCTCCAGGTCGGTACTGTTGTGTAGTGTATTCGCCACTCCGTTTGAGTGTGCCTTGTGTTTGTTCCCCACTCCGTTTCAGTGCGACCTTTGTTTGTTCCCCACTCCATTTGAGTGTGCCTTGTGTTTGTTTCCCACTCCGTCTGAGTGAGCCTTGTGTTTATTCCCCACTCCGTCTGAGTGCGCCTTGTATTTGTTCCCCACTCCGGATGAGTGCGCCTTATGTTTGTTCCCCACTCCGTTTGAGTGCGCCTTGTGTTTGTTCCTCAATTTGTTTGAGTGCATCCTTTGTTTGTTCCCCATGCCATCTGAGTGAGCCTTGTGTTTGTTCCCCACTCCGTTTAAGTGCGCTTTGTGTTTGTTCCCCACTCCGCATGAGTGCATCCTTTGTTTGTTCCCCACTCCGTTTGAGTGTGCCTTGTGTTTGTTCCCTATTTATTTTGAGTGCACCTTGTGTTTGTTCCCCATTCCATTTAGTACGCTTTGTGATTGTTCCCCACTCTGTATGAGTGCGCCTTGTGTTTGTTCCCCATTCCGTATGAGTGTGCCTTGTGTTTGTTCCCCATTCCGTATGAGTGCGCCTTGTGTTTGTTCCCCACTCTGTCTGAGTGCGCCTTGTGTTTATTCCCCACTCCGTCTGAGTGCGCCTTGTATTTGTTCCCCACTTTGTATGAGTGTGCCTTATGTTTGTTCCCCACTCCGTTAGAGTGCATCCTTCGCTTGTTCCGCACTCCGTTTAAGTGCACCTTGTGTTTGTTCCCCACTCCGCATGAGTGCATCATTTGTTTGTTCCCCACTCCGTTTGAGTGTGCCTTGTGTTTGTTCCACTCTCCGTTTGAGTGTGTCCTTTGTTTGTTCCCCACTCCGTTTAAGTGGACCTTGTGTTTGTTCCCCACTCCGTTTGAGTGCGCCTTGTGTTTGTTCCCTACTCCGTTTGAGTGCGCCTTGTGTTTGTTTCCCACTCCGTTTGAGTACGCCTTGTGTTTGTTCCCCATTCCGTTTGAGTGTGCCTTGTGTTTGTTCTCCTCTCCATTTGAGTGTGCTTTGTATTTGTTCCCCACTCCGTTTGAGTGTGCCTTATGTTTGTTCACCATTCCGTTTGAGTGTACCTTGTGTTTGTTCCCCAATCCGTTTGAGTGTGTCCTTCATTTGTTCCCCACTCCGTTTGAGTGTGTCCTTTGTTTGTTCCCCATTCCATTAGAGTGCACTTTGTGTTTGATCCCCACTCCGTTTGAGTGCATCCTTTGTTTGTTCTCCAGTCCGTATGAGTGCATCCTTTGTTTGTTCCCCACTCCGTTTGAGTGCGCTATGTGTTTGTTCCCCACTCCTTTTGAGTGCATCCTTTGTTTGTTCCCCACTTCCTTTGAGTGCACCTTGTGTTTGTTCCCCACTTCCTTTGAGTGCGCCTTGTGTTTGTTCCCCATTTTGTTTGAGTGCACCTTGTGTTTGTTCCCCACTCCGTTTGAGTGTGCCTTGTGTTTGTTCCTCACTCCAATTGAGTACATCCTTTGTTTGTTCATCACTCAGTTTGACTACATCCTTTGTTTGTTCCCCATTCCATCTGAGTGTGCCTTGTGTTTGTTCCCCACTCCGTATGAGTGTGCCTTGTGTATGTTTCCCATTCCATTTGAATGCGCCTTGTGTTTGTTCCCCACTGCGTTTGAGTGCATCCTTTGTTTGTTCCCCACTTCATTTGAGTACACCTTGTGTTTGTTTTTCACTCCTCATGAGTGCATTTTATGTTAATTAACATCATTGCTTTTTTTCCCTCAGTGTCAATCACTGCTTTGGGGTCCTATTCTGGCTTAAGACATTCCTAACACATACAGCATCAAAACAGTGGCAAAAATCTGCATACAGAAAGAAAACATTTGCGCAGAGAGGCCACCGAGTGCTGTGTTTCTCTTCGTCTTTTTGCGGGCGGCCCTACCGACCCTACCTGTGTTACTTCCTTTCTAGATGTATTTTATTTATTTTCAATTAAGGAAAACAATTAACAACAACAACAAAAATCTGCAGGTAACCATTTGCAAGTATAAAAATACTTTTCTTCAATTAAAAAAAAAAATTGTTTGAAAAAAAAAAATCTACAATTAAAAAACGATTTGTAAGTAAAAAACTATTTTCTGCAAATTTGCAAGTAAAAAAAACGATGCATAGTTTAAAAATAGTTTCTTAAATTAACAAAAATATAATTTTTGCAATAAAAACTAATTTCACAAGTAAAAATAATGATTTGCAAGTAAATAAATCAATAATAATATTTTTTTCAATTAAAGAAAACAATTAACAAAAAAAAAATTCTGCAAGTATAAAAAATATTTTTCTTCAATAAGAAAAAATATTTGCTTGTAAAAATAATTTTCTTCAATAAAAAAACGATTTGCAAGTAAATAAAAAAAAAACTACTTTTCTCAAAAAAAAGCGATTTGCAAATAAAATATTTTCTGCTAATTAAAAGATAATACGCAAATATCTGGACAGAATTTTCAAGTAAAAAAAACGATGCATAATTAAAAAATATTTTCTTAAATTAACAAAAAGATTAGCAAGTAATAAAGTATTTTTGCAAGTAAAAAAAACCCACTCGCAAGTAAATAAATCAATTTTATTCAATTGAAAAAAATACTCAAGTATAACAATTTTCTGCAAGTAAAACATTATTCACACGGATTATAAAAACTATTTTGTTTCATTAATAAAGGATTTGCAAGTAAAAAAAAAACTATTTTCTGCAATTACAAAACAAATCGCCAATAAATAAATGAAATATTTTCTTCAATTTATAAAGCAACTCGCAAGTAAAAAAAAACAAAACTGAAATTCTTTAATTAAAAAACGATCCGCATATAAAATAATCAGTGGCTTCTGCAGTGGCCTACAGAAGGCACTTTAACAGCTGTGGCTGTAGGCAACCTCCTGAGTGTACTATTTTAAAATGAAGTACCCGCTTGACACTTGAACATGTTCAAATGTTCCACTCAAAAGGTTTCAAGATGGCTTGATTACTATTCCATCATTCATTATACGGGCTTGAAAGCGCTGGCATTATGCTAGCAACAGTGGGGGGAGGAGGGGGTGCAAAAACAGACTCCAAGTCGCCGTGGCAACCGACAAGGGATGTGCAGAGGCGGGGCTTTACTGTACCTGCCGCAGCTCCCTCCCTCCACGTTGGCCTTGCAGCCACAGCGACCGTCCAGCGGCGAGCACACGCCGACACTCCCAGCGGGGGCGCACCGGCACGGCCTGCGGAGGACAGGAAGTCAGGGGTTCAGAACGTGTGCCAGGTCTTTGCGCGGCCACTTGGCGGTGAGCCACGTCAAAAAAAGAAAAAGAAAAGAAGTGTGTGTGTGTGCGTGTGTTTGATTGATTGCTTTTGTTTGGAACAGCAAATCTAATTATAATGAGGCGCTATTGCAAATAATTTAATTATCTCCCAGCAAAGCGTCTCCTCTTGTTTCTGCTCCGCTGGGCTGAATAATTCACACTGGTGCTCAGCCGCCTGATTCTGCCGCATCTATGATGGAAAACTCTGACTGAGTGTGTGTGTGTGTGTGTGTGTGTGTGTGTGTGTGTCTGAAATAGGCCATCAGGTAGTGCAAACCTGATGTGTGCACTAGTTTGTGATCAATGATGATTAAATGTGAAAACGGTGTTAACTGTGGACACTTCTTTTATTTCTTAAGCCCTTATTTAATGCAACCACGGCTTTATTTGATATAGGATAGAAAATCATATACATACATAAATATGTATATGTGTGTATTTATATGTTCATATTTATATATATATAATTGGCTGGAATATAAAGACAATATAACATACATCCATAAACGTGGATGCATATGAAAAAGTGCAATACATTTATCTGTACAGTAACCTATTTATTTATTTATATATGCACCTTATTGCTTTTTTATCCTGCACTACCATGAGCTAATGAAACGAAATTTTGTAAAGTTCCGAACTGAATGACAATAAAAAGGAAGTCTAAGTCTAAATCTAAAAAGACTTCAAGCTGTCATTGATGTTAAAGGGGGCAATACACGGTATTAACAACTGGGGTATGTAAACTTTTGATCAGGGTCATTTGGGTACTTTCTTTTGTCATTTGGATTTGAAAAGAGTAGACACAGTTGTTGGCCGATAAATAACTTCACACAACCATTAGGCATGAGTGGAAGAAAGATTTTTGTGTTGTCATTCATATTCTCTGAAGAATGGCCAATAAATCATAAATTCTCCCAGGGTATGTAAACTTATGAGCACAACTTGTATATACATATATATATATATATATATATATATATATATATATATATATATATATATATATATATATATATATATATATATATATATATATATTTATATATATATGTATATATACATATATATATATATATATACATATATATTTATATATATATATGTATATATACATATATATATATATATATACATATATATATATATATACATATATATTTATATATATATATGTATATATACATATATATATATATATATACATATATATATATATATATATATATATATACATATATGTATACATATATATATATATATATATATACATACATACATACATACATACATGCATATATATATATATATATATATATATATATATATATATATATATATATATATATATATATATATATATAGTAACACTTTACTATGACACATATTCACCATGAATTAGTTGCTTATTAACATGTAAATTAGTAACACATTGGCTCTTAATTAGTCATTATTAAGTACTTATTAATGCCTTATTCTGCATGGCCTTATTATACAACCAGTAAGCCATTAACTAAGAGTCTTCCCTCAATAACCTCAGAATTATTGCTTATTAATAACCCTAGTTCTTATATGTTCCCCTAGTGTCCAAATAACTCTAAATTAAGTCTTTGTTAATTATATATATATATATATATATATATATATATATATATATATATATATATATATATATATTAGAGATGCGTGGATAGGCAATTATTTCATCCGCAACCGCATCAGAAAGTCGTCAACCATCCGCAATCCACCCGATCTAACATTTGATCAGAACCGCATCCGCCCGCACCCGCCCGTTGTTATATATCTAATATAGACGATGCAAGGCATTAGTGAGGTTATAAAGCTTTTGCCTGTTAAAGAAAGGAGACTGATCCAATGCAGCACAGACATTCGCGTGCCACGCTGTCACGACCCAGTGCGCAATCATATGGGAGCCGCGCTGAGCGCACCTCCAAGCGCGTCTCGCTGCAGGCGAGGGCCGGGTATATGGGCCCGACGCTCCAGCGCCATCCATTTTCAGGGCTAGTTGATTCGGCAGGTGGGTTGTTACACACTCCTTAGCGGGTTCCAACTTCCATGGCCACCGTCCTAGCTGCTGTCTATATCAACCAGGGTGAGCCCCACCCCTTTCGTGAGCGCACTGCGCGCGGAGTGACCCCTGTTACGCGCCCCCGGCAACAGGGGTGGCGGGCAGGTAAGCTGCGCGGGCGGAGCGCGCGGAGTGACCCCTGTTACGAGCCCCCGGCCACGGGGGTGGCGGGCAGGTAAGCTGCTTACCTGCTGCGCGTGACGCCGGCCGCGGCGAAGGCGGACGAGGCGGGGTGTCGGTGCGGTGGACGCGGTGGTGACCCTGGACGTGCGTCGGGCCCTTCTCGCGGATCGCCTCAGCTACGGCTCCCAGTGGGATCCTCTCGGGGGAAGGGGCCTCGGTCCCGGACCCCGGCGAGGCGTCACTTCTCCGCTCCGTAAAAGTGTCCATCTCTTTTTTTTTTTTTCTTCTGTTGTGGCATATGCTGCAGGTGCCTGCTCGTTTTTCGTATGTGGGTAGCAACATTTAACTATGTATATATATTTCCGAATTGGTTTAACTGCCACCCGCCTGAATCTATTTAAAATCAAATTTTTTTTTAACCACCCGACCCGACCCGCGGATAAAATCTAATTTTTTTAAATTTCATCCGCCCGATCCGCGGATAATCCGCGGACTCCGCGGTTGTGCCCGCAAACCGCGCATCTCTAATATATATATATATTGTGTTTGTTCTTCACTACGTGTGAGTGTGCCTTGTGTTTGTTCCCCACTCCGTTTGAGTGTGTCCATTGTTTGTTCCCCACTCCGTTTGAGTGCGCCTTGTGTTTGTTCCCCATTCCGTTTAGTGCGCCTTGTGATTGTTCCCCACTCTGTATGAGTGCGCCTTGTGTTTGTTCCCCATTCCGTATGAGTGCGCCTTGTGTTTGTTCCCCACTCTGTTTGAGTGTGCCTTGTGTTTTATATATATATATATATATATATATATATATATATATATATATATATATATATATATATATATATATGTATATATATATACATCAAACTGTATTTTGATACTTTTACGGTAATTTTCTAAATAAAGGGGACCACAAAAATTTGCATTATTGGCTTTATTTTAACAACAAATCTTACGGTACATTAAACATATGTTTCTTATTGCAAGTTTGTCCTTTAATAAAATAGTGAACATACGAGACAACTTGTCTTTTATTAGTAAGTAAGCAAACAAAGGCTCCTAGATTAGTCATATGCAGTAACATATTGTGTCATTTATCATTCTATTATTTTGTCAACATTATTAAGGACAAGCGGTAGAAAATTAATTACTAATCTACTTGTTCATTTACTGTTAATATCTGCTTATTTTCTCTTTTAACATGTTCTATCTACACTTCTGTTAAAATGTAATAATCACTTATTCTTCTGTTGTTTGGATACTTTACGTTAGTTTTGGATGATACCACATATTTGGGTATCAATCCAAGTTAGCCTACTAATGCAAACATGCTAGATGTTGACTTAAAAGAGCAAGGATGCATTTTTACTTTGGAACCGTTCAAATCCGGGGCGAAATGTGGGTTATGTAGAAGTTTGTGTATCGCTGCACCACTTAGCATTCTCCCTTTGCTGGAGGAGCAGGTCATGGTCTCCTACACCTTGAGTATAAATAGAGGAACTTGCCATTGACACACATTTATACACACACTTCTCTCACACACAGACAGCTTTCGCGGGCTAGGTAATCCTCAGCAGTTCTCGCCAGTGACATAAACTTTGTTATTTTTTGCAAATATTAGCTCATTTGGAATTGGATGCCTGCAACATGTTTCAAAAAAGCTGGCACACGTGGCAAAAAAGACTGGGAAAGTTGAGGAATGCTCGTCAAACACTTATTTGGAACATCCCACAGGTGAACAGGCTAATTGGGAACAGGTGGGTGCCATGATTGGGTATAAAAGCAGCTTCCATGAAATGCTCAGTCATTCACAAACAAGGATGGGGCGAACAAATGCGTGAGCAAATTGTCCGACAGTTTAAAAACAAAATTTCTCAATGAGCGTGTGCAAAGAATTTAGGGATTTCACCATCTACGGTCCGTAATATCATCAAAAGGTTCAGAGAATCTGGAGAAATCACTGCACGTAAGCACTTTCGAACCCTCAGGCGGTACTGCATCAAAAAGCGACATCAGTGTGTAAAGGATATCACCACTTAGGGTCAGCAACACTTCAGAAAACACTGTCAGTAACTACAGTTGGTCGCTACATCTGTAAGTGCAGGTTAAAACTCTACTATGCAAAGCCAAAGCCATTTATCAACAACACCCAGAAACACCGCCGGCTTCACTTGGCCCGAGCTCATCTAAATTGGACTGATGCAAAGTGGAAAAATGTTCCGTGGTCTGACGAGTCCACATTTCAAATAGTTTTTGGAAACTGTGGACGTCGTGTCCTCCGGACCAAAGAGGAAAAGAACCATCCGGATTGTTCTAAGCGCAACGTTGAAAAGCCAGCATCTGTGATGGTATGGGGGTGTATTAGTGCCCAAGACATGGGTAACTTACACATCTGTGAAGGCGCCATTAATGCTGAAAGGTACATACAGGTTTTGGCGCAACATATGTTGCCATCCAAGCAACGTTATCATGGACGCCCCTGCTTATTTCAGCAAGACAATGCCAAGCCACGTGTTACAACAGCATGGCTTCATGGTAAAAGAGTGCGGGTACTAGACTGGCCTGCCTGTAGTCCAGACCTGTCTCCCATTGAAAATGTGTGGCGCATTATGAAGCCTAAAATACCACAACGGAGACCCTCGGACTGTTGAACAACTTAAGCTGTACATCAAGCAAGAATGGGAAATAATTCCACCTGAGAAGCTTAAAAATTGGTCTCCTCAGTTCCCAAACATTTACTGAGTGTTGTTAAAAGGAAAGGCCATGTAACACAGTGGTAAAAATGCCCCTGTGACAACTTTTTTGCAATGTGTTGCTGCCATTAAATTCTAAGTTAATGATTATATGCACACAAAAAAAAAAGTTTCTCAATTTGAACGTTAAATATCTTGTCTTTGCAGTCTATTCAATTGAATATAAGTTGAAAATGATTTGCAAATCATTCTATTCTGTTTTTATTTACCATTTACACAACGTGCCAACTTCACTGGTTTTGGCTTTTGTATAATGAATAATTCCTACTTCGTATTCATTCCATGCTCAGGCTCAGAACAAATTAACAGTGATAAAAGATAAATTAATACAATTAAATATGAATATGGTTCTGGTGAGGTTTTTTTTTTTTTTTGCACATTTTCCCCTGCAGCGTACATCTCCTCTTGAGTTTTCAGGTGGATCTGGTCACCATGGCAACACAGGAGGGAGAACCAGGTTTTGGGCAGAGGTCATCTTGCAACACGCGCTACCAGAAGGTAGCACGCACGAGCACAGCAGGAGGGAAGCGATGGCGAGGAGGTTGAAACACATTTGACATAACTCTGTGCTGCAGATGGAAATATGAAAATGAGATCCACTCGCTGTTGGCGCTTTGGGTGATGACGCACTTTGTTTATTCCTAATAGAAATGATAATAATAAATATATATATATATATATATATGTACTTCTTCTATGGCTTTATTAAGTACAAGGATTGAAAAGTCATATATATGCGTATATGCGTATGTCTGTATATATATATATATATATATATATATATATATATATATATATTCAAATATAGATTAAAAAAATATATTCATATAATATATAAAAAAAAATACAGATACAAATATATACAAAAAATATATATTTTTATTATAAATATATATGTATATTCTTTATTATAAATATATATGTTTTTTTATATATATACTGTATGTATGTATATATATATATATATATATATAAATATATATGTATATACAAATGTATACAAACATATACACACAAATATACATGGATATATATAAACTTACATATATACAGACATAGACATACATGCATATACTGTATATATATATATAATTCATCAAATAGATATACAAACATATATACACACATATATATATATATATATATATATATATATATATATATGTATACATATATATTACCTATATATAGATATACAGACATACACACACACATATATATATATATATATATATAAATATATATACATATATATATATATATATATTATACATATATATATATATATATATATATATACATATATATTACCTATATATAGATATACAGACATACACACACACATATATATATATATATATATATATATATATGTGTGTGTGTGTGTATGTCTGTATATCTATATATAGGTAATATATATATATATATGTATATATACACACACAAATAAACACATTTACATACATAAATGTATACACACATAAATATATACACACACACACACACACATATATAAATATGCATATGTGTATTTATAAATATACATATATATACATATATTACCTATATATACATATATATATATTACCTATATATATATATATATATATATATATATATATGGATGTATATATATATAGGTAATATACATATATATATATATACATATATATATACACACATACATACATACATATATATATATATTACCTATATATACATCCATATATATATATATATATATATATATATATATATATACATACATATATATATACACACATACATACATACATATATATATATATATATATATATATATATATATATATATATATATATATATATATGTCTTAATAAGGTTATCCAAAAAATAGTGCTCGATACCGTAGTAGAGCGCAATATATGTATGTGTGGGAAAAAAAATCACAAGACTATTTCATCTCTACAGGCCTGTTTCATGAGGGGGTTCCCTCAATCATCAGGAGATTTTAATGGGAGTATTCACATACCATGGTTTATATAGGGCACAGAGTGGGTGGGTACAGGCTATATATATATATATATATATATATATATATATATATAGAGCCTGATCCCAGACATGCAGGTTTTATAGCAGGGATATTCAAATGGCGGTCGAAGGGCCAAACGCGGATGTGGAATGACACCAAACCAGCCTTCGTGAGTTCAGTTCCAAACATTTGCAGCAAATTCCAAAAAAACCAGAGTGCTCCATCGGTAGATCTGTGCTCTGACATTTCAACCTTGTTCGCAAATATAAGAAACGGGATTCCCAACTTATGATTTACATTACTGAGATGTTCCTCAAGGCATCCTTTACCAATACATTTCAAAATTTGAAATATTGTTCAGATGCAGTCAGTAGTCATTTTTTCCAACTTGCTTTAGTATTACTACAACCCTTGGAGAAAATGATGGAATCACCAGACTTGGAGGATGCTCATTTAGTTGTTTAATTGCATGGGGGAAAAAAAGTAATACAACAAACAAATATGGAATTACTCAATTCTGAAGAAAACAATTGTGCAAATGTTAATTTTCCAAGCTATTAGTCTGCAGTTACAAAAGGAGTGTTCACACCTTGGAGAGCTGTTGCACCAGGTGGATTGGCATGAATCATGAAGGGATACCTTCAAGAAGGTAAATGTTGCAAAATAGGTTGATGGTTAACAGCTGTGTCTAAAATCCAGAGTACAAACAACATGGGATGTTTGTAAAAGGCTGGTAGACCAAGGAAAACATTAAATGGTCAAGACAGAAAACTTCTAGCAGTAAGTCTGGAAAAACAGGAAATGCACAGGACAAGAAATTAAGAACAAATGGGTGGAAACTGGAGTCACTGTCTGTGACCGAAACATTCCAAAGGAAATGTGATTTAATCACAGAAAAGCTAAACAAACGCCGTCATTAACATCAAAACAGAAGGAAAAAAAACCATGGTTCCAATGGTGAACTATGGATGATGATAGATGGTCAATCTGCGTCGGGCAAGGTGATGATGCTGCAACTTTTGCTTAGTGGCGTTCCAATGAGACTTATGAAGACGACTGCCTGAAGAAAACATGCACATTTCCACAGTCAGGGCTGCATGTCAGGTAATTACACTGTCATGGCATCTTCAATAAATGCACACATTGTGTCTCTTATTCCATTAATGGAAGGGATCATTGGGGACGATGACATCATTTTTCAAGATGACAATGCATCTTGCCATTGAGCAAAAACTGTACAACTTTCCTTTGAGAAAGATACATACGGTCAATGTAGTGTTGTCCCTATACCAAAATGTATCTTCGGTACTTTTCGATACTTCTCTAAATAAAGGGGACCACAAAAAATGGCATTATTGGCCTTATTTTAACAACAAATTGTCAGGTTCAAACACTGATGACATCTATTAAACAAGACAAGAAGCAAGGAATTAAACAGAGCCAGAATTAAATTTGGCTCAATTGAGGAGAGACGTCTGGACTGTACCCTTTGCACAGTTCCACCATGCTCTGATGGAAGATTGTGCGCCTCCTCTTTTATTTGGACTTTCCTTGATTACATGGCAACAGCTGTTTCTAAGGGAGGGGGGTCATAAACAGCCATCGCCTTTGGTTACAGAACAGTTCAAAGAAAAGGTCCCCTTGAGGGGAGTCACGACTTGCTTCCTCTTCGCTTTGTAGATCTTGGGTCAAGACAATATCTTTCTGTTGATTACAATACATGAAAGAAACAGAACACCTTCATGTTGCTTCCCATCCTACACAGTGGAGTTTTACAAGCTTTTGTCTTCTCTACGGGAACTCATGGCAACACAAAGTTTTGCGATAACTTAGATACAATTATTCTGACATTAAACATATGTTTATTATTGCAAGTTTGTCCTTGAATAAAATAGTGAACATACAAGACAACTTGTCTTTTATTAATAAGTGTACAATAAAAGACTCATAATTAGTCTGCTGACGTATGCAGGAACATATTGTGTCATTTATCATTATATTATTTTGTCTAAATTATTAGTTATCGAATTATTTAGGTATCGATCCGTATATATTCACAGTCCTCATGTGTCCAGGGACATATTTCCTGAGTTTATAAACATAATATACGTTTAAAAAAAACGAAAAAAGATTTTTGATGCTAAAAACATTGACGTAATCATAGTAGTATCGACTAGATACACTCCTGTATTTGGTATCATTACAATAGATGTTAGGTGTAGATCCACCAGTGGCGTTTGTTTACATTGTGAAGCCTGTGAGCTACGTTGTGTAGTGAAACATGTTTAGCTATTCCCGGGAACCGGTACTTTTTAGAGGCAGTATAGTACCTGTCAGAATAATTGTATCTAAGTCATCACAAAACTTTGTGTTGCCATGAGTTCCCGGCGAGAGGACAAAGCTGTCTTTAATCCTACCAAGCATAAGGCTTGTAAAACTCCTCTGTGTAGGATGGGAAGCAACAGGAAGGTGTTCTGTTTCTTTCATGTATTGTAATCAAAAGGAATATATTGTCTTGACCCGAGATCTACAAAGCGAAGAGGAAGCAGGACCAGACTCCCCTCCAGGCACCGCTTCTTTGAACTGTTTTAATCGAAGGCGGTGGCTGTTTACGACCCCCGTCCCTTAGAAATAGCTGTTGCCATGTAATCAGGGAAAGTCCAAATAAAAGAGGAGGCGTACAATCTTTCGCCAGAGCGTGGGACACTGTGCAAGGGTACATATGTACACGTTTCTCCTCACTGAGCCAAATTTAATTCTGTCTCTGTTTGATTCCTTGCTTCTTGTCTTGTTTAATAGATGTCATCAGTGTTTGAACCTGACAGTACCGAATATGATTCATTAGTACCGCGGTACTATACTAATACCGGTATACCGTACAACCCTAGGTCAATGTCATGGATCTCAATGCAATGGAAACTCTGTAGTGGAAACTGAAAAAAAATGGTCCACGCTAAGACTCTGACCTGCAAAGCTGACCTGGCAACAGCAATCAGAGAAAGCTGGAGCAAGATTGACGAAGAGTCCTTAAGTCCATGCCTCGAAGAGCTGTGACAAAAGCCAGAGGTGGCGCAACAAAGTCCTCGAGGTGTGTTGAAGAAGTGTTTGTTTTTCACGACTCCATAATTCAATCCTTAGAATTCAGCAATCCCTTCATTTTTCACTCTGCTTGATGTAAAAAAATGAAACTGTTATTTAATAAGACAATTTATTTAGTTATTTTATTTTTGTGTCAAGTCTGTTAATCTGTCTTTTTTCAACAAAACTAAACAACTGAATAAACATTGTCCTCGTCTATGGACTGGACTCTCACTATTATGCTAGATCCACTATGGACTGGACTCTCACTATTATGCTAGATCCACTATGGACTGGACTCTCACTATTATGTTAGATCCACTATGGACTGGACTCTCACTATTATGTTAGATCCACTATGGACTAGACTCTCTCACTATCATGTTAGATCCACTATGGACTGGACTCTCACTATTATGTTAGATCCACTATGGACTGGACTCTCTCACTATCATGTTAGATCCACTATGGACTGGACTCTCACTATTATGTTAGATCCACTATGGACTGGACTCTCTCACTATCATGTTAGATCCACTATGGACTGGACTCACACTATTATGTTAGATCCACTCTGGACTGGACTCTCTCACTATTATGTTAGATCCACTATGGACTGGACTCTCACACTATTATGTTAGATCCACTATGAACTGGACTCTCACTATTATGTTAGATCCACTATGGACTGGACTCTCACTATTATGTTAGATTCACTATGGACTGGACTCTCACTATTATGTTAGATCCACTATGGACTGGACTCTCACTATTATGCTAAATCCACTATGGACTGGACTCTCACTATTATGTTAGATCCACTATGGACTGGACTCTCACTATTATGTTAGATCCACTATGGACTGGACTCTCACTATTATGTTAGATCCACTATGGACTGGACTCTCACTATTATGTTGGATCAACTATGGACTAGACTCTCACTATTATGTTAGATCCACTATGGACTGGACTCTCACTATTATGTTAGATCCACTATGGACTGGACTCTCACTATCATGTTAGATCCACTATGGACTGGACTCTCACTATTAAGTTAGATCCACTATGGACTGGACTCTCACTATTATGTTAGATCCACTCTGGACTGGACTCTCTCACTATTATGTTAGATCCACTATGGACTGGACTCTCACACTATTATGTTAGATCCACTATGAACTGGACTCTCACTATTATGTTAGATCCACTATGGACTGGACTGTCACTATTATGTTAGATCCACTATGGACTGGACTCTCACTATTATGTTAGATCCACTATGGACTGGACTCTCACTATTATGTTAGATCCACTATGGACTGGACTCTCACTATTATGTTAGATCCACTATGGACTGGACTCTCACTATTATGTTAGATCCACTATGGACTGGACTCTCACTATTATGTTAGATCAACTATGGACTAGACTCTCACTATTATGTTAGATCCACTATGGACTGGACTCTCACTATTATGTTAGATCCACTATGGACTGGACTCTCACTATTATGTTAGATCCACTATGGACTGGACTCTCACTATTATGTTAGATCCACTATGGACTGGACTCTCACTATTATGTTAGATCCACTATGGACTGGACTCTCACACTAATATGTTGGATCCACTATGGACTGGATGCTCTCACTATTATGTTAGATCCACTATGGACTGGACTCTCACACTATTATGTTAGATCCACTAAGGACTGGACTCTCACACTATTATGTTAGATCCACTATGGACTGGACTCTCACTATTATGTTAGATCCACTATGGACTGGACTCTCACACTATTATGTTAGATCAACTATGGACTGGACTCTCACTATTATGTTAGATCCACTATGGACTAGACTCTCTCACTATCATGTTAGATCCACTATGGACTGGACTCTCACTATTATGTTAGATCCACTATGGACTGGACTCTCACTATTATGCTAAATCCACTATGGACTGGACTCTCACTATTATGTTAGATCCACTATGGACTGGACTCTCACTATTATGTTAGATCCACTATGGACTGGACTCTCACTATTATGTTAGATCCACTATGGACTGGACTCTCACTATTATGTTAGATCAACTATGGACTAGACTCTCACTATTATGTTGGATCCACTATGGACTGGACTCTCACTATTATGTTAGATCCACTATGGACTGGACTCTCACTATCATGTTAGATCCACTATGGACTGGACTCTCACTATTAAGTTAGATCCACTATGGACTGGACTCTCACTATTATGTTAGATCCACTCTGGACTGGACTCTCTCACTATTATGTTAGATCCACTATGGACTGGACTCTCACACTATTATGTTAGATCCACTATGAACTGGACTCTCACTATTATGTTAGATCCACTATGGACTGGACTGTCACTATTATGTTAGATCCACTATGGACTGGACTCTCACTATTATGTTAGATCCACTATGGACTGGACTCTCACTATTATGTTAGATCCACTATGGACTGGACTCTCACTATTATGTTAGATCCACTATGGACTGGACTCTCACTATTATGTTAGATCAACTATGGACTAGACTCTCACTATTATGTTAGATCCACTATGGACTGGACTCTCACTATTATGTTAGATCCACTATGGACTGGACTCTCACTATTATGTTAGATCCACTATGGACTGGACTCTCACTATTATGTTAGATCCACTATGGACTGGACTCTCACTATTATGTTAGATCCACTATGGACTGGACTCTCACACTAATATGTTGGATCCACTATGGACTGGATGCTCTCACTATTATGTTAGATCCACTATGGACTGGACTCTCACACTATTATGTTAGATCCACTAAGGACTGGACTCTCACACTATTATGTTAGATCCACTATGGACTGGACTCTCACTATTATGTTAGATCCACTATGGACTGGACTCTCACACTATTATGTTAGATCAACTATGGACTGGACTCTCACTATTATGTTAGATCCACTATGGACTAGACTCTCTCACTATCATGTTAGATCCACTATGGACTGGACTCTCACTATTATGTTAGATCCACTATGGACTGGACTCTCTCACTATCATGTTAGATCCACTATGGACTGGACTCTCACTATTATGTTGGATCCACTATGGACGGGACTCTCACTATTATGTTAGATCAACTATGGACTGGACTCTCACTATTATGTTAGATCCACTATGGACTGGACTCTCACTATTATGTTAGATCTACTATGGACTGGACTCTCACTATTATGTTAGATCCACTATGGACTGGACTCTCACTATTATGTTAGATCCACTATGGACTGGACTCTCACACTATTATGTTAGATCCACTATGGACTGAACTCTCACACTATTATGTTAGATCAACTATGGACTAGACTCTCACTATTATGTTAGATCCACTATGGACTGGACTCTCACAATATTATGTTAGATCCACTATGGACTGGACTCTCACTATTATGTTAGATCCACTATGGACTGGACTCTCACAATATTATGTTAGATCCACTATGGACTGGACTCTCACTATTATGTTAGATCCACTATGGACTGGACTCTCACTATTATGTTAGATCCACTCTGGACTGGACTCTCTCACTATTATGTTAGATCCACTATGGACTGGACTCTCACACTATTATGTTAGATCCACTATGAACTGGACTCTCACTATTATGTTAGATCCACTATGGACTGGACTGTCACTATTATGTTAGATCCACTATGGACTGGACTCTCACTATTATGTTAGATCCACTATGGACTGGACTCTCACTATTATGTTAGATCCACTATGGACTGGACTCTCACTATTATGTTAGATCCACTATGGACTGGACTCTCACTATTATGTTAGATCCACTATGGACTGGACTCTCACTATTATGTTAGATCAACTATGGACTAGACTCTCACTATTATGTTAGATCCACTATGGACTGGACTCTCACTATTATGTTAGATCCACTATGGACTGGACTCTCACTATTATGTTAGATCCACTATGGACTGGACTCTCACTATTATGTTAGATCCACTATGGACTGGACTCTCACTATTATGTTAGATCCACTATGGACTGGACTCTCACACTAATATGTTGGATCCACTATGGACTGGATGCTCTCACTATTATGTTAGATCCACTATGGACTGGACTCTCACACTATTATGTTAGATCCACTAAGGACTGGACTCTCACACTATTATGTTAGATCCACTATGGACTGGACTCTCACTATTATGTTAGATCCACTATGGACTGGACTCTCACACTATTATGTTAGATCAACTATGGACTGGACTCTCACTATTATGTTAGATCCACTATGGACTAGACTCTCTCACTATCATGTTAGATCCACTATGGACTGGACTCTCACTATTATGTTAGATCCACTATGGACTGGACTCTCTCACTATCATGTTAGATCCACTATGGACTGGACTCTCACTATTATGTTGGATCCACTATGGACTGGACTCTCACTATTATGTTAGATCAACTATGGACTGGACTCTCACTATTATGTTAGATCCACTATGGACTGGACTCTCACTATTATGTTGGATCCACTATGGACTGGACTCTCACTATTATGTTAGATCCACTATGGACTGGACTCTCACTATTATGTTAGATCCACTATGGACTGGACTCTCACACTATTATGTTAGATCCACTATGGACTGAACTCTCACACTATTATGTTAGATCAACTATGGACTAGACTCTCACTATTATGTTAGATCCACTATGGACTGGACTCTCACAATATTATGTTAGATCCACTATGGACTGGACTCTCACTATTATATTAGATCCACTATGGACTGGACTCTCACAATATTATGTTAGATCCACTATGGACTGGACTCTCACTATTATGTTAGATCCACTATGGACTGGACTCTCACTATTATGTTAGATCCACTATGGACTGGACGCTCTCACTATTATGTTAGATCCACTATAGAATGGACTCTCACACTATTATGTTAGATCCACTATGGACTGGACGCTCTCACTATTATGTTAGATCCACTATGGACTGGACTCTCACACTATTATGTTAGATCCACTATGAACTGGACTCTCACAATATGTTAGATCCACTATGGACTGGACTCTCACACTATTACAGTATGTTAGATCCACTATGGACTGGACTCTCACACTATTATGTTAGATCAACTATGGACTGGACTCTCACTATTATGTTAGATCCACTATGGACTGGACTCTCACTATTATGTTAGATCCACTATGAACTGGACTCTCACTATTATGTTAGATCCACTATGGACTGGACTCTCACTATTATGTTAGATCCACTATGAACTGGACTCTCACTATTATGTTAGATCCACTATGGACTGGACTCTCACTATTATGTTAGATCCACTATGAACTGGACTCTCACACTATTATGTTAGATCCACTATGGACTGGACTCTCACTATTATGTTAGATCCACTATGAACTGGACTCTCACTATTATGTTAGATCCACTATGGACTGGACTCTCACACTATTATGTTAGATCCACTATGGACTGGACTCTCACACTATTATGTTAGATCCACTATGGACTGGACTCTCACACTATTATGTTAGATCCACTATGAACTGGACTCTCACAATATGTTAGATCCACTATGGACTGGACTCTCACACTATTACAGTATGTTAGATCCACTATGGACTGGACTCTCACAATATTATGCTAGATCCACTATGGACTGGACTCTCACACTATTATTGTCCGGTTCACCGTGCGTGACTGCTCGCTGACTGCTCGCTGTTTCGAAAAAGCTAAGTATCGTTCTATTTGTGTGCTTTTAAATTGTTCTGCAGCTTTCTTTATTACTTTCTCAACATATTTAGTAGTACTATTTAACTTGCAAATCACCCGATCTCTGTCTCTCCACCCCTCCCGCAGCTAGCTAGCAGTTAGCTGCTAAGCTAACGAAGCTAGCGCGGAGAAAGGCGTCGCCGGGCGCCGGTCAGAAGGAGTCTACTCCTGCACACCGTGACCAGGACTTCTCGGAAGACAGCAGGAACTTCACTCGGTGACAGAAAACACCGTGAGTATGGCTTCCTGCGCGTCTTGCACCTTACTCACGGAGAGGCTGGCTCTGCTAGAGGGCCGTGTCCGCCAGTTAGAGCAGAGTAATCTCGTAACTTTAGATGTTGCGGACACATCTGCTAGCGTTAGCTGTAGCGAGCTAACTAGCCCAGCCTGTAGCAGTCCTAAGCGGCCTACAAGCTACGGTGTACCGGTTGAGACGCATAATAGATTTAGCTCTTTAGCTAGTCCTACACCCCAGTCTACCGGGCACCACACCTTAGTCATAGGGGACTCCATCACCCGAAACATAAAGCTTAGCAAACCAGCCACAATTAAGTGCATCCCGGGGGCCCGAGCACCTGACATTGAGGCTAATCTTAGGGAGCTAACTCGCAACAGGCCTAGTAAACACGTACGACAGGCTAATGGCACCACTAGTTATGCGAATATAGTTGTACACGTTGGCTCCAATGACACTAGAATGAGACAGTCAGAGATTACAAAGAGAAACATAGCCAGGACTTGTGATCTCGCTAGAAAGATGTCCAGGCATCGAGTAATTGTCTCTGGCCCCCTGCCTGCGAGAGGCAATGATGAGAGATATAGCAGATTAGTCTCGCTTAACAAGTGGCTGGCTAGCTTCTGTAGACAACAGGGACTAACGTTTATTGATAATTGGCCCTCTTTCTGGGGCAAACCAGGCTTGCTGATGAGGGACGGCCTTCACCCTAACCAGGAAGGCGCCATCATCCTGTCTAAGAATATAGACTACTGTTTAAGTCACATTTGACTAACTACACTAGAGCAAGCCCGGTCACAGGCAATTATAGAGCCTGCTAGTCCGGGTGAGGAGTCAGTTAAGCTAGAACTAGCCAGCACCAGGCTGGATAATTCCTGTACGCATAGCAATTTTCTTAGAATAACACACAACTCACATAATGTGTTTTCTGTTGTGAATGTGTCCGGGGTAGATATGCATTCTACTGAGGTGGCAAATCATGATGCGTTCAGTCGATCGCAGCATCAAGCAAACAATCTGAAAATTCCCGTCGTATCAATTCCTAGATATGGTCGAAACTATTTAAAGTGCACTACGTATAATAAACGCAACATTATTAATATTTCTACTACGGATAATTTAAACAAAAACTCGTCAAAACAGCCCAATACTTATAATATGGGCTTTTTAAACATAAGATCATTGTCTCCCAAAACGTTATTAGTTAATGAGGTCATTAGAGACAACAATCTTAACGTCATTGGTCTTAGCGAAACCTGGCTCAAACCAGACGATTTTTTTGCGCTAAATGAGGCATCTCCTCCTAACTATACGAATGCGCATATTGCCCGTCCCCTTAAAAGGGGTGGGGGGGTCGCACTAATATATAATGAAAACTTTAACCTTACCCCTAACCTAAATAATAAATACAAATCGTTTGAGGTGCTTACTATGAGGTCTGTCGCACCGCTGCCTCTCGATATGGCTGTTATCTACCGCCCCCCAGGGCCCTACTCGGACTTTATTAATGAATTCTCAGAGTTCGTTGCTGATCTAGTGACGCACGCAGACAATATAATCATAATGGGGGACTTTAATATCCATATGAATACCCCATCGGACCCTCAGTGCGTGGCGCTCCAGACTATAATTGATAGCTGTGGTCTTACACAAATAATAAATGAACCTACGCATCGCAACGGCAATACGATAGATCTAGTGCTGGTCAGGGGTGTCACCACCTCCAAAGTTATGGTACTCCCGTATACTAAAGTAATGTCCGATCATTACCTTATAAAATTCGAAGTTCTGACTCATTGTCAACAAACTAATAATAATAATAACTGCTATAGCAGCCGCAACATTAATGCCGCCACAACAATGACTCTTGCTGACCTACTGCCTTCGGTAATGGCACCATTCCCAAATTATGTCGGCTCTATTGATAACCTCACTAACAACTTTGACAATGCCCTGCGCAAAACCATTGATAGTATAGCACCGCTAAAACAAAAAAGGGCCCCTAAAAGGCGCACCCCATGGTTTACAGAGGAAACCAGAGCTCATAAATTATCATGTAGAAAGTTGGAACGCAAATGGCGCGCGACCAAGCTTGAGGTTTTCCATCAAGCATGGAGTGATAGTTTAATATCGTATAAACGCATGCTTACCTTAGCTAAAACTAAATATTACTCAAATCTCATCCGCCTCAACAAAAACGACCCTAAATGTTTGTTTAGTACAGTAGCATCGCTAACCCAACAAGGGACTCCTCCCAATAGCTCCACCCACTCGGCAGATGACTTTATGAATTTCTTTAATAAGAAAATTGAACTCATTAGAAAGGAGATTAAAGACAACGCATCCCAGCTACAACTGGGTTCTATGAACACAGATACAACTGTATCTATGACGGATACTGCAATACAAAATAGTCTCTCTCTTTTTGATGAAATAACATTAGAGGAACTATTACAGCGTGTAAGTGGGATAAAACAAACAACATGTTTACTTGACCCACTTCCTGGGAAACTTATCAAGGAGCTTTTTGTATTATTAGGTCCATCAGTGCTAAATATTATAAACTTATCACTTTCCTCTGGCACTGTTCCCCTAGCATTCAAGAAAGCGGTTATTCATCCTCTGCTCAAAAGACCTAACCTCGATCCTGACCTCATGGTAAACTACCGACCGGTGTCCCACCTTCCCTTTATTTCGAAAATCCTTGAAAAAATTGTCGCACAGCAGCTAAATGAACACTTAGTGTCTAACAATCTCTGTGAACCTTTTCAATCCGGTTTCAGGGCAAATCACTCTACGGAGACAGCCCTCGCAAAAATGACTAATGATCTACTGCTAACGATGGATTCTGATGCGTCATCTATGTTGCTGCTTCTTGATCTTAGCGCTGCTTTCGATACCGTCGATCATAATATTTTATTAGAGCGTATCAAAACACGTATTGGTATGTCAGACTTAGCTTTGTCGTGGTTTAACTCTTATCTTACTGACAGGATGCAATGCGTCTCCCATAATAATGTGACCTCGGACTATGTTAAGGTAACGTGCGGAGTTCCTCAGGGTTCGGTTCTTGGCCCTGCACTCTTCAGTATTTACATGCTGCCGCTAGGCGACATCATACGCAAATACGGTGTTAGCTTTCATTGTTATGCTGATGACACCCAACTCTACATGCCCCTAAAGCTGACCAACACGCCGGATTGTAGTCAGCTGGAGGCGTGTCTTAATGAAATTAAACAATGGATGTCCGCTAACTTCTTGCAACTCAACGCCAAGAAAACGGAAATGCTGATTATCGGTCCTGCTAAACACCGACATTTATTTAATAATACCACCTTAACATTTGACAACCAAACAATTACACAAGGCGAATCAATAAAGAATCTGGGTATTATTTTCGACCCAACTCTCTCCTTTGAGTCACACATTCAGAGTGTTACTAAAACGGCCTTCTTCCATCTCCGTAATATCGCTAAAATTCGTTCTATTTTATCCACTAGCGACGCTGAGATCATTATTCATGCGTTCGTTACGTTTCGTCTCGACTACTGTAACGTATTATTTTCGGGTCTCCCTATGTCTAGCATTAAAAAATTACAGTTGGTACAAAATGCGGCTGCTAGACTTTTGACAAGAACAAGAAAGTTTGATCATATTACGCCTATACTGGCTCACCTGCACTGGCTTCCTGTGCACTTAAGATGTGACTTTAAGGTTTTACTACTTACGTATAAAATACTACACGGTCTAGCTCCAGCCTATCTTGTCGATTGCATTGTACCATATGTCCCGGCAAGAAATCTGCGTTCAAAGAACTCCGGCTTATTAGTGATTCCCAGAGCCCAAAAAAAGTCTGCGGGCTATAGAGCGTTTTCTATTCGGGCTCCAGTACTATGGAATGCCCTCCCGGTAACAGTTAGAGATGCTACCTCAGTAGAAGCATTTAAGTCCCATCTTAAAACTCATTTGTATACTCTAGCCTTTAAATAGCCCCCCTGTTAGACCAGTTGATCTGCCGTTTCTTTTCTTTTCTCCTCTGCTCCCCTTTTCCTTGAGGGGGGGGGGGGGGGGGGGGGGGGGCACAGGTCCGGTGGCCATGGATGAAGTGCTGGCTGTCCAGAGTCGGGACCCGGGGTGGACCGCTTGCCTGTGCATCGGCTGGGAACATCTCTACGCTGCTGACCCGTCTCCGCTCGGGATGGTTTCCTGCTGGCCCCACTATGGACTGGACTCTTACTATTATGTTGGATCCACTATGGACTGGACTCTCACAATATTATGTCAGACCCACTCGACATCCATTGCTTTCGGTCTCCCCTAGAGGGGGGGGGGTTACCCACATATGCGGTCCTCTCCAAGGTTTCTCATAGTCATTCACATCGACGTCCCACTGGGGTGAGTTTTCCTTGCCCGTATGTGGGCTTTGTACCGAGGATGTCGTTGTGGCTTGTGCAGCCCTTTGAGACACTTGTGATTTAGGGCTATATAAATAAAGATTGATTGATTGATTGATTGATTATGTTAGATCCACTATGAACTGGACTCTCACAATATTATGTTAGACCCACTATGGACTGGACTCTCACACTATTATGTTAGATCCACTATGGACTGGACTCTCACAATATTATGTTAGATCCACTATGGACTGGACTCTCACTATTATGCTAGATCCACTATGGACTGGACTCTCACACTATTATGTTAGATCCACTATGGACTGGACTCTCATACTATTATGTTAGATCCACTATGGACTGGACTCTTACAATATTATGCTAGATCCACTATGGACTGGACTCTCACTATTATGTTAGATCTACTTTGGACTGGACTCTCACACTATTATGTTAGATCCACTATGGACTGAACTCTCACACTATTATGTTAGATCCACTATGGACTGGACTCTCACAATATTAACTAGATCCACTATGGACTGGACTCACACTATTATATTAGATCCACTATGGACTGGACTCTCACACTATTATGTTAGATCCACTATGGACTGGACTCTCACTATTACGTTAGATCCACTATGGACTGGACTCTCACACTATTGTGTTAGATCCACTATGGACTGGACTCTCACTATTATGTTAGATCCACTATGGACTGGACTCTCACACTATTGTGTTAGATCCACTATGGACTGGACTCTCACTATTATGTTAGATCCACTATGGACTGGACTCTCACACTATTACCGTATTTTCCGCACCATAAGCCGCCCTGGGTTATAAGCCGCGCCTTCAATGAACGGCATATTTCAAAACTTTGTCCACCTATAAGCCGCCCCGTGTTGTAAGCCGCATCTAACTGCGCTAAAGGAATGTCAAAAAAACAGTCAGATAGGTCAGTCAAACTTTAATAATATATTAAAAACCAGCGTTCTAACAACTCTGTTCACTCCCAAAATGTACGCAAATGTGCAATCACAAACATAGTAAAATTCAAAATAGTGCAGAGCAATAGCAACATAATGTTGCTCGAACGTTAATGTCACAACACACAAAATAAACATAACGCTCACTTTCTGAAGTTATTCTTCATTCGTAAATCCCTCGAATTATTCTCCTTCGGTGTCCGAATTGAAAAGTTGGGCAAATGTGGGATCCAAAATGGCCGGTTCCGTCTCATCGAAGTCATCGGAGTCAGTGTCACTGTTGTCCAGCAGTTCTGTGAATCCTGCCTTCCGGAAAGCTCGGACCACAGTTGTGACCGAAATATCTGCCCAGGCATTTACGATCCACTGGCAGATGTTGGCGTATGTCGTCCGGCGCTGTCTGCCTGTCTTAGTGAAGGTGTGTTCGCCTTCGGTCATCCATTGTTCCCACGCCGTTCGCAGTCGTGATTTGAATGCCCTGTTGACACCAATATCCAGCGGTTGGAGTTCTTTGGTTAATCCACCCGGAATGACGGCGAGTGTTGTATTTGTGTGCTTCACTTGTTTTTTGACACCATCTGTGATGTGGGCGCGCATAGAGTCGTATATCAACATGGACGGAGCTGTGTGAAAAAAGCCACCCGGCCTCTTCGCGTAAACTTCCCTTAACCACTCGCTCATCTTTTCTTCATCCATCCATCCCTTCGAGTTAGCTTTTATGATGACGCCGGCTGGAAAGGTTTTGGCAAGGTCTTCCTTTTGAATATCACCATGGGTGGAAGTTTCTGGCCATTAGCATGGCAAGCTAAAACCACAGTGAGGGATGACTTCTCATTCCCTGTGGTGCGAATATTCACCGTATGTGCTCCCGTTGTATCCACAGTGCGGTTCACAGGAATATCAAAAGTCAGTGGAACCTCGTCCATGTTGATAATGTTCTCTGGCCGGATCTTTTTTTCAGCTATCTTGTTTTTACAATATGCACGGAAAGTAGCCAGCTTTTCTTGAAAGTCTTTAGGCAGTTGCTGTGAAATAGTGGTCCGTGTGCGGATGGAGAGATTGCGTCTTTTCATGAACCGGAAACACCAAGAAGCACCACCTTTAAAATCATCCAGGTGAAGTTCGCTTGCTAGCGCTGTTGCCTTCATTCGAATAGTGATGGTGCTGACACTTCTGCTTGCTGCTCTCTGCTCAACAACCCACTGTTCGAGTTTGTCCTCCAACAGTAGCCATCTTGCTTTGTTCCCTCGGAAACTCTGTTTTGTCTTCTTTACCTGGCGCAGGTCATCTTCTTGCTTCCTCCACCTACGCACCATTGATTCATTTATGTTATATTCTCTTGCTGCTGCTCTATTTCCGTGTTCTTCGGCATGACTTATTGCCTTAAGTTTAAATTCTGCGTTATACGCGTGTCGCTTAGTAGGAGCCATTTTGTGGTCTGGTCTTTACAGATGTAAACACACAAAGGAAATGAAACGAAAATCCGCGCGCTTCTTCTTCTTCCGGGGGCGGGTGGTTGCTTACAGTAGAAGAAGAAGCGCTTCCTGTTCTATGGGGGCGGGTGCTTACCTTGGCGGTTGCTTGCGTAGAAGAAGAAGCGCTTCCTGTTCTACCCGGAAAAAAGATGGCGGCTGTTTAGCGTAGTTGCGAGATCGAAACCTTATGAAAATGAATCGTAATATTAATCCATATATAAGGCGCACCGGGTTAAAAGCCGCACTGTCAGCTTTTGAGTAAATTTGTGGTTTTTAGGTGCGGCTAATAGTGCGGAAAATACGGTATGTTAGATCAACTATGGACTGGACTCTCACAATATTATGTTAGATCCACTATGGACTGGACTCTCACTATTATGTTAGATCCACTATGGACTGGACTCTCACACTATTATGTTAGATCCACTATGGACTGGACTCTCACACTATTATGTTAGATCCACTATGAACTGGACTCTCACAACATTATGCTAGATCCACTATGGACTGGACTCTCACACTATTATGTTAGATCCACTATGGACTGGACTCTCACACTATTATGTTAGATCCACTATGAACTGGACTCTCACAACATTATGCTAGATCCACTCGACGTCCATTGCACCGCTCACCCAGGAGGGGGAGTCCCCACATCTGCGGTCCCCTCCAAGGTTTCTCATTGTCCCATTAGGTTGAGTTTTTCCTTGCCCTGATGTGTGGGATCTGCCCTGTGAGACACTGGTGATTTATGGCTATATAAATAAACATTGATTGATTGATTGATGGTCTGGTGATGCCATCATGTGTCCAGTGGTTGTTGTATTACTAAAACAGTTGAACAAATGACCACTGACTGCATTGAAAGTAAACAACCTTAGTTACTATATTTTTTTGGACCATAAGGCGCACTTAAAATCCTTTCATTTTCCCAACAATCCACTGTGTGCCGAGCATACGGTTACGTGGTACATGGTGTACGACTGCCATCTACTAACCAGTAGATGGCAGTCGCACATACGAGGCCGATGTGGACTGCAGGTTGAGGCCTGTTCAATAAATGACGGTAGCAAGTACCCGTAAGAATGCAACGCCACAACTTTGATGTTTCAATGAGAATATAGAACATTACCCACGACGCTCGAAAGTCGGTTTAAATAATTTAGCACGACTTTGGTGAGCTACATAGCCACGCCGCTTGATAGAAAACAAAGCATTGTGGGTACTGCAGTCAGACGTACTGTGCTTCAACATTATTATGGCACCTATTAGCAGACATATTATCTGGCGTTTTGTTTCGCAATATTACGCAAAAACAACTTTTCTTACCTATTGGTACCTGTTGATGTGTATTTGGGATCTGCATAAGTCTCCAAAATTTGCACGCGCCCGCCATTGTAGTCAATAAGCTCCTTCTTATTCCTCTATCCTCTTGTTGTGGGAGCATTCATCCTCCACTCTTGCCATTTCTAATATAGAGTAGCATCAAGTTCTAACTGATATCTGTCAGTAGACTCGCTATGGAAGGGCTAAAAAACTGCCGGTGCAACAAAGACGGCAAGGAGAAGTGGAGCCCCGTGAATGAACTCAAAACGGCACATTCTGAAGAGACGGTCAGAAAGTGAAGATGGTCGGTAAAACATCATCTATGCAACATTTGGACCAAAGAACCACCATTACATGTTACACTATATGGCCAAAAGTATTTGGCCACCCATCCAAATGATGAGAATCAGGTGTCCTAATCACTTGGCCCGGCCACAGGTGTATAAAATCAAGCACTTAGGCATGGAGACTGTTTCTACAAACATTTGTGAAAGAATGGGCCGCTTTCAGTGATTTCCAGCGTGAAACTGTCATAGGATGCCACTTGTGCAACAAATCCAGTCATGAAATTTCCTCGCTCCTAAATATTCCAAAATCAACTTTATTATAAGAAAAGTGAAGAGTTTGGGCCTTTTCAAGGCAAAAAGTGATTTTCAAGGTAAAAGTGTATTTTCAAGGCAAAAACTGATTTTCAAGGTAAAAGTTGATTTTCAAGGCAAAACTGATTTTCAAGGTAAAAACTGATTTTCAAGGTAAAAACTGATTTTCAAGGTTAGGGTTAAATTTTCAAGGCAAAAAATGATTTTCAAGGTTGAAGTTAAATTTTCAAGGCAAAAAATGATTTTCAAGGTAAAAGTAGATTTTCAAGGCAAAAGTAGATTTTCAAGGCAAAAACAGATTTTCAAGGTAAAAACTGATTTTCAAGGTAAAAACTGTTTTTCATGGCAAAAGTTATTTTCAAGGTAAAAGTTGATTTTCAAGGGAAAAACTGATTTTCAAGGTAAAAAAAGATTTTCCAAGGTAAACGTTGGTTTTCAAGGTAAAAGTGTATTTTCAACGCAAAAACTGATTTTTAAGGTAAAAGTGTATTTTCAAGGTAAAAGTGTATTTTCAAGGCAAAAACTTATTTTCAAGGTAAAAACTAATTTTTACGGTAAAAGTAGATTTTCAAGGTTAAAGTTAAATTTTCAAGGCAAAAAATGATTTTCAAGGCAAAAGTTGATTTTCAAGGCAAAAACTGATTTTCAAGGTAAAAACTGATTTTCAAGGTTAAAGTTAAATTTTCAAGGTAAAAAATGATTTTTAAGGTTAAAGTTACATTTTCAAGGCAAAAAATGATTTTCAAGGCAAAAATAGATTTTCAAGGTAAAAACTGATTTTCAATGTAAAAACTGATTTTCAAGGTAAAAGTTGATTTTCAAGGCAAAAACTGATTTTCAAGGTAAAAGTTGATTTTCAAGGCAAAAACTGATTTTCAAGGTAAAAGTTGATTTTCAAGGCAAAAACTGATTTTCAAGGTAAAAACTGATTTTCAAGGTAAACACTGATTTTCACGGTAAAAGTTAAATTTTCAAGGCAAAAACTGATTTTCAAGGTAATAGTTGATTTTCAAGGTAAAAGATACATTTTCAAGGCAAACACTGATTTTCAAGGTAAAAGTTGATTTTCAAGGTAAAAGTTAAATTTTCAAGGCAAAAACTGATTTTCAAGGTAAAAGTTGATATTCAAGGCAAAATCTGATTTTCAAGGTAAAAGTTGATTTTCAAGGCTAAATCTAATTTTCAAGGTAAAAAGTTGATTTTCAAGGTAAAAACTGATTTTCAAGGTAAAAACTGATTTTCAAGGTAAAAGTTGATTTTCAAGGTAAAAACTGATTTTCAAAGTAAAAACTGATTTTCAAGGTAAACGTTGATTTTCAAGGTAAAAGTTGATTTTCAAGGGAAAAACTGATTTTCAAGGTAAAAACTGACTTTCCAAAGTAAAAGTTGATTTTCAAGGTAAAAGTGGATTTTCAAGGTAAAAGTGGATTTTCAAGGCAAAAACTGATTTTCAAGGTAAAAGTAGATTTTCAAGGCAAAAACTGATTTTCAAGGTAAAAGTTGATTTTCAAGGCAAACACTGATTTTCAAAGTAAACATTGATTTTCACGGTAAAAGTTAAATTTTCAAGGCAAAAACTGATTTTCAAGGTAATAGTTGATTTTCAAGGTAAAAGATACATTTTCAAGGCAAACACTGATTTTCAAGGTAAAAGTTGATTTTCAAGGTAAAAGTTAAATTTTCAAGGCAAAAACTGATTTTCAAGGTAAAAGTTGATTTTCAAGGCTAAATCTAATTTTCAAGGTAAAAAGTTGATTTTCAAGGTAAAAACTGATTTTCACGGTAAAAGTTAAATTTTCAAGGCAAAAACTGATTTTCAAGGTAAAAGTTAAAATTTTCAAGGCAAAAGCTGATTTTCAAGGTAAAAGTTAAAATTTTCAAGGCAAAAGCTGATTTTCAAGGTAAAAGTTGATATTCAAGGCAAAAACTGATTTTCAAGGTAAAAACTGATTTCCAAGGCAAAAACTGATTTTCAAGGTAAAAACTGATTTTCAAGGTAAAAACTGATTTTCATGGCAAAAACTGATTTTCAAGGTAAAAGTTGATTTTGAGGGGAACAACTGATTTTCAAGGTAATAACTGATTTTCAAGGTTTAAGTTAAATTTTCAAGGCAAAAAAATATTTTCAAGATAAAAGTAGATTTTCAAGGCTAAAAGTAGATTTTCAAGGCAAAAACTGATTTTCAAGGTAAAAACAGATTTTCAAGGCAAAAAATGATTTTCAAGGTAGAAGTTAAATTTTCAAGGCAAAAACTGATTGTCAAGGTAAACATTAAATTTTCAAGACAAAAACTGATTTTCAAGGTAAAAATTAAATTTTCAAGGCAAAAACTGACTTTTAAGGTAAAAGTGGATTTTCAAGGCAAAAACTGATTTTCAAGGTAAAAGTTGATTTTCAAGGTAAAAGTTGATTTTCAAGGCAAAAACTGATTTTCAAGGTAAAAACTAATTTTCAAGGTAAAAGTTGATATTCAAGGCAAAAACTGATTTTCAAGGTAAATACTGATTTGCAAGGTAAAAGTTATATTTTCAAGGCAAAAACTGATTTCCAAGGTAAAAGTTGATTTTCAAGGTAAAAGTTGATATTTAGGGCAAAAACTGATTTTCAAGGTAAAAGTTGATTTTCAAGGCAAAATCTAATTTTCAAGGTAAAAACTGATTTTCAAGATAAAAGTAACATTTTCAAGGCAAAAACTAGTTTTCAATGTAAAAGTTGATTTTCAAGGTACAGTACATAAATCACATTACGAAAAGTATTTGTACGTACCAAAAAGGTGAGTACTTAATGGGGTGCCTTGAGGAACGCCTCAGTTATGTAAGTCACTAGTTAAGACCCCAGAGTTTTGTTTGCTGGCAAGGTGAAAATTGTCCCTAGTTTGGGTTTTGTAATAATTCTGTCAAAATTGAAAGGATGAATACATTTAGTAGGAGAGTTAAAGTGCATTCATTTATCTGATGTGCGCCAGAAATCATTGGTGGGACAAAACAAGCATCATCACTTCCTGGGAAGCTCATCGAGGAGCCGCTCACCTGCAGCCACCGGGGCCGAGCGAGTGGAAGCCATCTTGACAGATGTCGCACTTGTCCCCCGTTACGCCGCCGGCACATACGCAGCGGCCCTCGCCGTCACACTGGAGACTGGCCGAGCCTGAGGCGGAAGACGGGCGGGGTTACAGGCGGGCAGAGACATAAAAGGACATGAAATGACAGCTCATAAGGCTGTGAGGGATCAATAGTTCTTTAATAAATGGGAACAACACAACACCCGCTATTGGATTCGTGTTAGGGCAACAGCAGGCTGGGCGGGCGGGAAATGATCCGACACGCCGCCGCTCGGGTTAATGGAGAGAAAGGAGCGACTGGGGCATTGCGGCCCGGCGAAGAAGGCGAGCCGGATGGAGTCTGTTATCACATTTGATCGATAGGAAGGACTGTCGAAGCCCCCGTGCAATCACCTCACGCCATTTAGGAGGGAGATTGGAAACATACTCTCTCTCTCTCTCTCTCTGTGTGTGCGGGTGTGTGTTCAGACGCATCTTTATTCCCACGACGCAGCAATTTGCAAAATAAGACATCAAAACGAGACTAGAAGAGGCAATTCTTGAAGAAATTGCGTGTGAATGCTCCAATGCTGGAGTTGAAGTGAAATGCTGACAGAATGTAGTATGAATAGATGAATAGTTTGAATGTTGGAACTGTTTGAATGTTGAAGAGTTTGAATTTCTAGAAAAAAACGGGATTTGGTTTGGAACTTGGGAAAGTGTTAGTTGTAATGTCCAGGCTGAGTGGAATGTGTTGATGTTGGAATGGTTTCAATGGGTTGAAAAATGTGGGAATTGTGCAACTTAGAAAAATGTCCCATTCATTTCAATGGGACGTCCAGGAAATTTGGGAATTTTGGGAAAAGCGGGATTTAAAAAAAAAAAGATTACGAGCATGAATATCCTGAATGAGCTGAATGGGTTGGTGTTGGAATTGTTTAAATCGGTCAAGAAAGGTTGAATTAGTAACTGTTTTTGATTGAGAAATTCCTGGAATTTCGGGAAAACCGGGAATTTATCTAGTTCCTTAACCAACTCGGTTTTTGTCCTGAATATGAGGAGTGTTTTGACGGCGGAACGGTTGAAATGGGTTAAAAAATGTGAAAGTCGTAGTCGAACTTAAGAAGGGTGGAAATAGGTTACCAAAAAAACGGGAATTTCTGGAAATGTGTTGAATGTGGAATAATTGTAGTTTGAATGTCCAGAATAAGTTGAATGTGTTGAAGGTGGAATGATTTGAATGGTTGGAAAAATGTGAGAATTGTGCAACTTGGAAAAATGTCTCATTAGTTTCAATGCGAATTTCCTGGAATTTTGGGAAAAGCGGGATTTTTTTAAATAAAAGTATTAGGAGCATGAATGTCCTGAATGAGCTGAATTGGTTGATGTTGGAATTGTTTATATCGGTCAAGAAATATTGAATTAGTAACTGTTTTTGGTTGAGAAATTCCTGGAATTTCGGGAAAACCGGGAAATGATCTAGTTCCTTAACCAACTTGGTTTTTGTCCTGAATATGAGGAGTGTTTTGACGGTGGAACGGTTGAAATGGGTTGAAAAATGTGAAAGGAGTAGTCTAACTTAAGAAAGGTGGAAAGTGGTTACCAAAAAACGGGAATTCCTGAAAATTTGTTGAATGTGTAAAAATGGTAGTTTGAATGTCCATGATGAGTTGAATGTGTTGAAGGTGGAATGGTTTGAATAAGTTGAAAAATGTGGGAATTGTGCAACTTGGAAAAATGTCCCATTAGTTTCAATGGAAATTTCCTGGAATTTTGGGAAAAGCGGGATTTCTTTGAAAATGATTAAGAGCATGCATGTCCTGAATGAGCTGAATTGGTTGATGTTGGAATTGTTTAAATCGGTCAAGAAACGTTGAATTAGTAACAGTTTTTGATTTAAAAATTGCTGGAATTTCGGGAAAACCGGGAATTTATCTAGTTTCCTTAACCAACTTGGTTTTTGTCCTGAATATGAGGAGTGTTTTGACGCTGGAACGGTTTAAATGGGTTGACAAATGTGAAAGGAGTAGTCGAACATAAGGAGGGTGGAAATAGGTTACCAAAAAAATGGGAATTCCTGGAAATGTGTTGAATGTAGAAAAATTGTGTGAAGGTGGAATGGTTTTAATTGGTTGAAAAATGTGGGAATTGTGCAACTTGGAAAAATGTCCCATTAGTTTCAATGGGAACTTTCTGGAATTTCGGGAAAACTGGGAATTTATCTAGTTCCTTAACCAATTCGGTTTTTGTCCTGAATATGAGGAGTGTTTTGACGGTGGGTCGGAAAATGTGAAAGGAGTAGTCGAACTTAAGAAGGGTGGAAATAGATTACCAAAAAAACGGGAATTCCTGGAAATGTGTTGAATGTGTAAAAATGGTAGTTTGAATGTCCAGAATAAGTTGAATGTGTTGAAGGTGGAATGATTTGAATGGTTGGAAAAATGTGAGAATTGTGCAACTAGGAAAAATGTCTCATTAGTTTCAATGCGAATTTCCTGGAATTTTGGGTAAAGCGGGATTTTAAAAAAAAAAGTATTAGGAGCATGAATGAGCTGAATTGGTTGGTATTGGAATTGTTTAAATCGGTGAAGAAACGTTGAATTAGTAACAGTTTGTAATTTAAAAATTGCTGGAATTTCGGGAAAACCGGGAATTTATCTAGTTCCTTAACCAACTTGGTTTTTGTCCTGATTATGAGGAGTGTTTTGACGCTGGAACGGTTTAAATGGGTTGACAAATGTGAAAGGAGTAGTCGAACTTAAGGAGGGTGGAAATAGGTTACCAAAAAAACCGGAATTTCTGAAAATGTGTTGATTGTAGAAAAATGGTAGTTTGAATGTCCAGGATGAGTTGAATGTGTTGAAGGTGGAATGGTTTGAATAGGTTGAAAAATGTGGGAATTGTGCAACTTGGAAAAATGTCCCATTAGTTTCAATGGGAACTTCCTGGAATTTCGGGAAAACGGGGAATTTATCTAGTTCCTTAACCAACTCGGTTTTTGTCCTGAATATGAGGAGTGTTTTGACGGTGGGTTGGAAAATGTGAAAGGAGTAGTCGAACTTAAAAAGGGTGGAAATAGATTACAAAAAAAACGTGAATTCCTGGTAATTTGTTGAATGTGGAAAAATGGTAGTTTAAATGTCCAGGATTAGTTGAATGTGTTGAAGGTGGAATGGTTTGAATAGGTTGAAAAATGTGGGAATTGTGCAACTTGAAAAAATGGCCCATTAGTTTCAATGGGAACTTCCTGGAATTTTGGGAAAAGCGGGATTTTTTTGAAAATGATTAAGAGCATGCATGTCCTGAATGAGCTGAATTGGTTGGTGTTGGAATTGTTTAAATCGGTCAAGAAACGTTGAATTAGTAACAGTTTTTAATTAAAAAATTCCTGGAATTTCGGGAAAACCGGGAATTTATCTAGTTCCTTAACCAACTTGGTTTTTGTCCTGAATATGAGGAGTGTTTGACGCTGGAACGGTTTGAATGGGTTGACAAATGTGAAAGGAGTAGTCGAACTTAAGGAGGGTGGAAATAGGTTACCAAAAAAACGGGAATTCCTGAAAATGTGTTGAATGTGGAAAATTATTAGGAGCATGAATGTCCTTTAATGAGCGGAACTGGTTGGTGTTGGAATTGTTTAAATCGGTCAAGAAATGTTAAATTAGTAACATTTTTTAATTGAGAAATTCCTGGAATTTCGGGAAAACGGTAATTTTTCAAGTTCTTTAACTAACTCGGTTTTTGTCCTGAATATGAGGAGTGTTTTGACGGTGGAACGGTTGAAATGGGTTAAAAAATGTGAAAGTCGTAGTCGAACTTAAGAAGGGTGGAAATAGGTTAACCAAAAAACGGGAATTCCTGAAAATTTGTTGAATGTGGAAAAATGGTAGTTTGAATGTCCAGGATGAGTTGAATGTGTTGAAGGTGGAATGGTTTGAATAGGTTGAAAAATGTGGGAATTGTGCAACTTGGAAAAATGGCCCATTAGTTTCAATGGGAACTTCCTGGAATTTTGGGAAAAGCGGGATTTCTTTGAAAATGATTAAGAGCATGCATGTCCTGAATGAGCTGAATTGGTTGGTGTTGGAATTGTTTAAATCGGTCAAGAGACGTTGAATTAGTAACAGTTTTTAATTAAAAAATTCCTGGAATTTCGGGAAAACCGGGAATTTATCTAGTTCCTTAACCAACTTGGTTTTTGTCCTGAATATGAGGAGTGTTTTGACGGTGGAACGGTTGAAATGGGTTGAAAAATGTGAAAGGAGTAGTCGAACTTAAGAAGGGTGGAAATAGTTTACCAAAAAACGGGAATTCCTGGAAATTTGTTGAATGTAGAAAAATGGTAGTTTGAATGTCCAGGATGAGTTGAATGTGTTGAAGGTGGAATGGTTTGAATGGGTTGAAAAATGTGGGAATTGTGCAACTTGGAAAAATGTCCCATTAGTTTCAATGGGAACTTCCTGGAATTTCGGGAAAACCTGGAATTTATCTAGTTCCTTAACCAACTCGGTTTTTGTCCTGAGTATGAGGAGTGTTTTGACGGTGGGTTGGAAAATGTGAAAGGAGTAGTCGAACTTAAGAAGGGTGGGAATAGATTACCAAAAAAACGAGAATTCCTGGAAATGTGTTGAATGTGGAAAAATGGTAGTTTGAATGTCCAGGATGAGTTGAATGTGTTGAAGGTGAAATGGTTTGAATGGGTTGAAAAATGTGGGAATTGTGCAACTTGAAAAATGTCCCATTAATTTCAATGGGACTTTCCTGGAATTTTGGGAAAAGCGGGATTTTTTTTTTAAATTATTAGGAGCATGAATGTCCTGAATGAGCTGAATTGGTTGGTGTTGGAATTGTTTAAATCTGCCAAGACATGTTAAATTAGTAACTGTTTTTAAATGAGAAATTCCTGGAATTTCGGGAAAACCGGGAATTTATCGAGTTCCTTAACCAACTTGGTTTTTGTCCTGAATATGAGGAGTGTTTTGACGGTGGAACGGTTGAAATGGGTTGAAAAATGTGAAAGGAGTAGTCGAACTTAAGAATGGTGGAAATAGGTTTACCATAAAACGGGAATTCCTGGAAATTTGTTGAATGTGGAAAAATAATAGTTTGAATGTCCAGGATGAGTTGAATGTGTTGAAGGTAGAATGGTTTTAATCGGTTGGAGAATGTGGGAATTGTGGAAGTTTAGAAAAATTGGACAATTAATTTTGAATGGGGAAAATGGGGAAACAAAAAAAAAAAGGAAAAAAAAAAGGAATTATGGAAAATCCTGGAATTTTTTTAGAATTTTTGAAGTAGAGCACATAATTCCTAAACAGGTTGAATATTTGGGAGTTGGAACAGTTTAAATCAGATGAACAATGTAGGAATTGTGGAACTTTGAAAAAAGCCCCATTCATTTCAATGGGAATTTCGTGGACATTTGGGAATTCCGGGAAAAGTAGGAATTTTTTGAACTAGGAAATTATAGTTTGAATGTGCAGGATAAGTGGAATATGTTTAAGGTGGAATGGTTTGAATCGGTTAAACAATGTGGGAATTGTGGAAGTTTAAAAAATGGACAAATCATTTTAAATGGGGAAAATGTCCCTGAAAACTGGAAATTCTTGAAAATACGGCAATCTTTTTTTAATTGTTGAAAGAGAGAACACAATTTTGAACAGGCTGAATCATTTGGAGTTGGAATAGCTTGAATCAGATGAAACATGTGGGAATTGTGGAACTTTGAAAAATGTCCCATTCATTTCAATGGGAATTTCGGGAAAAGTGGGAATTTTTAGGAGAATGTTAAAATATTTGAATGTTCTGAATGAGTTGAAATGGTTTGTGTTGGAATTTTTCAAATCGGTCAAGAAATGTTGAAGAAGTAACATTTTTAGTTGAGAAATTGTATTAAGGAATTCCAGGAATTTCGGGAAAACCGGGAATTTTTCCAGTTCAAACAACAACTTTGTTTTTTGTCCTGATTACGAGGAATGTTTGGACAGTGGTTGAAGTGGGTTGGAAAATGTGGAAGAAGTAGTCGCCAGAAAAAAGGAAAAAAAATAAAAGGTTTGGAAAAAAAGGGAATTCTGGGAATTCCTGGAATTTTTTTTAATTTGTAAAAATCATAGTTTGAATGTCCAGGATGAGTTGAATGTGTTGAAGGTAGAATGGTTTGAATCGGTTGTGGAAATTTGAAAAATGGACAATTCATTTTGAATGGGAAAAATGAAAAAAAAAAAAAAAAAAAAGGAATTATGGGAAATCTGGGATTTTTTTTATTTTTTTATTGTTGAAGTAGAGCACACAATTCGCAAACAGGCTGAATATTTTGAAATTGGAACAGTTTGAATCAGATGAAAAATGTGGGAATTTTGAACTTTGAAGAATGTCCAATTGATTTAAATAAAAATGTCCCAAAAATTGGGGAATTTCCGGAAAAGCGGGAATTTAAAAAAAAAAGGTAAAAAAAAAACTTGAATGTTGTGAATGAGTTGAAATGGTTGGTGTTGGAATTTTTCAAATCGGTCGAGGAATGTTGAAGTAGTAACATGTTGAATTGAGAAATGGTATTACAGAATTCCTGGAATTTTGGGAAAACCGAGAATTTTTACAGTTAAAAAAACAACGCCGTTTTTTGTCCTGATTAAGAGGAATGTTTTGGCAGTAGAATGGTTGAAGTGGGTTGAAAAATGTGGAAGGAGTAGTCAGCAGAAAAAAAGGGAGTTTTGGGAATTCCTGGAATTTTTTTGAGCTTGAAAAAATTATAGTTTGATTTTCCAGGATGAGTGGAATGTGTTGAAGGTAGAATGGTTTGAATCGGTTGAAAAATGTTGGAATTGTGGAAGTTTAAAAAATGGACAAATCATTTTGAATGGGGAAAATGTCTCTGGAAATTGGGAATTCTTGGAAATCCGGGAATTTAAAAAACATGTTTAAAGAGAGCACACAATTTTGAACAGGCTAGATATTTTAGAGTTGGAACAGTTTGAATCAGATGAAAAATGTGGGAAGTGTTGGACTTTGAAAATGTCCCATTCATTTCAATGGGAATTTCATGGACATTTGGGAATTTCGGGTAAAGCGGGAATTTTTTGAGAAATGTTAAAATACTTGAATGTTCTGAATGGTTGGTGTTGTAATTTTTCAAATCGGTCGAGAAATGTTGACGTAGTAACATTGTTAATTGAGAAATGGTATTAAGGAATTCCAGGAATTTCAGGAAAACCGGTAATTTTTCCAGTTCAAAAAACAACTTAATTTTTAGTAAAACGGTTGAAGTGGGTTGAAAAATGTGGTAGGAGTAGTCGCCAGAATAAAAGGGTGAAAAAAAAAAAGTTTTGGGAATTCCTGGAATTTTTTTTAACTTAAAAACATAATAGTTTGAATTTCCAGCATCGGTGGAATGGGTTGAAGGTGGAATGGTTTGAATAGGTTGAAAAATGTGGAAATGGTGGATGTTTGAAAAACAGCCAATTAATTTTGAATGGGGAAAATGTAAAAAAAAAAAAAAAATTACGGGAAATCCAGGAATTTTTTTTATAATATTTTGAAATAGGAACTGTTTGAATCAGATGATGAGGGCTTCACGGTGGCAGAGGGGTTAGTGCATCTGCCTCACAATACGAAGGTCCTGAGTAGTCTTGGGTTCAATCCCGGGCTCGGGATCTTTCTGTGTGGAGTTTGCATGTTCTCCCCGTGACTGCGTGGGTTCCCTCCGGGTACTCCGGCTTCCTCCCACTTCCAAAGACATGCACCTGGGGATAAGTTGATTGGCAACACTAAATTGGCCCTAGTGTGTGGATGTGAGTGTGAATGTTGTCTGTCTATCTGTGTTGGCCCTGCGATGAGGTGGCGACTTGTCCAGGGTGTACCCCGCCTTCCGCCCGATTGTAGCTGAGATAAGCTCCAGCGCCCCCCGCGACCCCGAAGGGAATAAGCGGTAGAAAATGGATGGATGGATGGATCAGATGAAAAATGTGGGGATTGTGGAACTTTGAAGAACGTCCCATTCAATTCAATGGGAATTTCAGAAAAATTGGGAATTTCGGGAAAAGTGAGAATTTTTGTTAAAAATGGTAAAAAAAATCTTGAATGGTCTGAATGAATTGAAATGGTTGGTGATAGAATTTTTCAAATTGGTCGAGGACTGTTGAAGTATTAAAACATTTTAATTGAGACATGGTATTAAGGAATTCCTGGAATTTCGGGAATTTTTCGAGTTCAAAAAACAACTTTTAATCGAGGATTAAGAGGAATGTTTGGACAGTTGAACGGTTGAAGTGGGTTGAAAAATGTGGAAGGAGTATTATAAGGTTTGAAAAAAAGGGTGTTTTGGGAATTCCTGGAATTTTTTCTTTACTTGAAATGTCCAGGATGGGTAGAATGTGTTGAAGGTGGAATGGTTTGAATAGGTTGAAAAATGTGGAAATGGTGGAAGTTTGAAAAATGGACAATTCATTTTGAATGGGAAAAAAGGAAAAAAAAGAAAAAAAAGAAAAAAAAAAGGAATTATGGGAAATCGGGGATTTTTATTTTATTTTTATTGTTGGAGTAGACCACACAATTCGCAAACAGGCTGAATATTTTGAAGTTGGAACAGTTTGAATCAGATGAAAAATGTGGGAATTGTGGAACTTTAAAGAATGTCCCATTGATTTAAATGATAATGTCCCAAAAATTGGGGAATTTTGGGAAAAGCGGGAATTAAAAAAAAAAAAAAGGTAAAAAAAACCAACTTGAATGTTGTGAATTTGTGTTGGAATTTTTCAAATCGGTCGAGGAATGTTGAAGTAGTAACATGTTGAATTGAAAAATGGTATTACGGAATTCCTGGAATTTCGGGTAAACCGAGAATTTTTCCAGTTAAAAAAACCCCTCAATTTTATGTCCTGATTAAGAGGAATGTTTTGGCAGTAGAATGGTTGAAGTGGGTTGAAAAATGTGGAAGGAGTAGTCGCCAGAAAAAAGGGTGAAAAAAAGGTTTTGAAAAAAAGGGAGTTTTTCGAATTCCTAGAATTTTTTTAACTTGAAAATATGATAGTTTGAATTTCCAGCATGGTGTAGAAGGAGAATGTTTGGACAGTGGAACGGTTGAAGTGGGTTGAAAAATGTGGAAGGAGTATTATAAGGTTTGAAAAAAAGGGAGTTTTGGGAATTCCTGGAATTTTTTTTTTACTTGAAATTTCCAGGATGGGTAGATTGTGTTGAAGGTGGAATGGTTTGAATAGGTTGAAAAATGTGGAAATGGTGGAAGTTTGAAAAACGGCCAATTAATTTTGAATGGGGAAAATGTAAAAAAAAAAAAAAAAAAAAGGAATTACGGGAAATCCAGGAATTTTTTTTTTTTATAATATTTTGAAATTGGAACTGTTTGAATCAGATGGAAAATGTGGGGATTGTGGAACTTTGAAGAACGTCCCAATAATTTCAATGGGAATTTCAGAAAAATTAGGAATTTCAGAAAAAGTGAAAATTGTTGTTAAAAATGGTAAAAAATTTTTTTGAATGGTCTGAATGAGTTGAAATGGTTGGTGATAGAATTTTCCATATTGGTCGAGGACTGTTGAAGTAGTAAAACATTTTAATTGAGACATGATATTAAGGAATTCCTGGAATTTCGAGAAAACCGGGAATTTTTCGATTTCAAAAAACAACTTTTAATCGAGGATTAAGAGGAATGTTTGGACAGTGGAATGGTTGAAAAATGTGGAAGGAGTATTATAAGATTTGGGAAAAAAAGGGAGTTTTGGGAATTCCTGGAATTTTTTTTTTTTTTTTTACTTGAAATTTCCAGGATGGGTGGACTGTGTTGAAGGTGGAATGGTTTGAATAGGTTGAAAAATGTGGAAATGGTGGATATTTGAAAAACGGCCAATTAATTTTGATTGGGGAAAAAGTAAAAAAAAAAAAAGGAATTACGGGAAATCCAAGAATTTTTTTTAATAATATTTTGAAGTTGGAACCGTTTGAATCAGATGAATAATGTGGGAATTGTGGAACTTTGAAGAACGTCCAATTCATTTCAATGGGAATTTCAGAAAAATTGGGAATTTCGGGAAAAGTGAGAATTTTTGTTAAAAATGGTAAAAAAACAAACAAACTTGAATGGTCTGAATGAATTGAAATGGTTGGTGATAGAATTTTTCAAATCGGTCGAGGACTGTTGAAGTAGTAAAACATTTTCATTGAGACATGGTATTAAGGAATTCCTGGAATTTCGGGAAAACCGGGAATTTTTCGAGTTCAAAAAACAACTTTTAATCGAGGATTAAGAGGAATGTTTGGACAGTGGAACTGTTGAAGTGGGGTTGAAAAATGTGGAAGGAGTATTATAAGGTTTGAAAAAAAAAAGGGAGTTTTGGGAATTTCTTGATTTTTTTTTTTACTTGAAATTTCCAGGATGGGTGGACTGTGTTGAAGGTGGAATGGTTTGAGTAGGTTGAAAAATGTGGAAATGGTGGAAGTTTGAAAAACGGCCAATTAATTTTAAATGGGGAAAATGTAAAAAAAAAAAAAAGGAATTACGGAAATCCAGGAATTTTTTTTTATAATATTTTGAAGTTGGAACCGTTTGAATCAGATGAAAAATGTGGGAATTGTGGAACTTTGAAGAACGTCCCATTCATTTAAATGGGAATTTCAGAAAAATTGTGAATTTCGGGAAAAGTGGGAGTTTTTGTTAAAAATGGTAAAAAAAATAAATAAATTGGGAATTCCTGGATTTTTTTTTTTTTTACTTGAAATTTCCAGGATGGGTGGAATGTGTTGAAGGTTGAACAGGTTGAAAAATGTGGAAGTTTGAAAAATGGCCAATTCATTTTAAATGGGTAAAATGTCCCGGAAAACCTGGAATTCTGGAAAATCTGGGAAATTTTGGAATTTGTCAAAGAAAAGCCAGCGATTCCCGAGTAGGCTGAACAGTTTGAAGTTAGAACGGTTTCAATCGGGTGAACATTGTGGAAGGTAGAGCGCGCCAAAATCTGGAGAAGAAGAACAAGAATGCTTTGGAGCGTCCATCCATCTATCTATTTTCTACCGCTTGTCCCTTTGCAGCATTGACACAAAAACAAAAATGCCGGCGCTCACCGTCTCTGTCGCAGTCGCAGGGCAGGCAAGCCTCGCCGGGCGACTTCCTGTAGTGGTTCTCCCGGCAGCGCTCGCAGTGGGCGCCGTCCGTATTGCCCCCGCAGTCCAGACAGCGCCCCCCGCTGCCCGTGCGCCGGTACTGCTCCATGTCCAACACGCACCGGTCCGATCTCCCGCTGCAGTCGCAACCTGCCGGGCCGAGACGGAGGGGAAAAAGGTCAGGCGGGAGAAGCATGAGCTGGGAGGAGGAGGAGCAGTAGAGGGGAGGAGGGTGCACTGGAAATAGACACGGGGAGAGATGATGTACTCTGGGATTGGATCATAATTTAGTTAATCTCATTTCACACAGGCCTTAATGAGGAGACTGTCGGCTGTCAAGGGGAAAGGGGGGGGCTGAGATAGCGTAATTCGTGTTTATACAAGAGCAAATTACTCAGCTGATAAGGCGGCATCACAGCTCACACCGCCTGGCGTCAAATCCCTCCTTAGTTTTTTCCCAGCCACCCCTAAAGGGGGGATTTAGGTGAAATTGCCCGTTTTATTATGAATCCAGCTCTCTGCTGTGCTAGTATTAGCCATATGCTTACCCCCCCCTGCTAATACGCCGTCTATGCAGCCGCTTGCTTTATTGAATATGAAAAAAGGAATAGTTAGCAGTCAACGGCGCGGAACAATGAGGTTCAGGGCCGGACCAGACCGTCACTAGCACATGGCCAGTAGGGCGAGTTTGAACATACAAACAGTTTTACCAGACACAACTCTTTAAATAACATCAGGGTGGCTACACTAACTGAGCAAAACAAGGTTTTTATTACAGATTATGCCAGGAAAAAGAAGCTGTTGTAGCGTGCGTACACACGCTAAATTACCATATCGACATACTGTACAGGCCAAAAGTTTGGACCCACCTTCTCATTAAATTCAATATATATTTGTTAAGGGAGATGCAAAGGTCACCGCCTCTGTCCATGGTGCTGAGGACAGAGCACCATCAGACGGGGGCAAGACACAGCTGGCAGGTGATTCGATTTCACAGGGTGGTATGTGTTAATCTAATCATCTGTTGTCTTTAACAATAAGCGGCCGGGAGCAGGAGGGGAGAGAGGATACGGACGTGACTGAAAAGTCACGTTCTGCTGGAGAAAGACTTTGATAAATATATGTACATTAAAAATTGGCACGCCTGGCTCCTGTGAAGTATGTGTCAGTGGTACGGCTAGGAAGTGACCTCTACAATATATGCTGATCATCAAAGCGCCCACAATACTGGGAGGAGAAAATGTCAATGAAATGGTTGGTGTTGGAATTTTTCAAATCGGTCGAGGGACGTTGAAGTAGTAACAAGTTGAATTGAGAAATGGTATTACCAATATTCCTGGAATTTCGGGAAAACCGGGGGATTTTTCCAGTTAAAAAAATAACTCAGTTTTTTGTCCTGGTTAAGAGGCATGTTTTGACACTAGAATGGTTGAAGTGGGTTGAAAAATGTGGAAGGAGTAGTCGCCAGAAAAAAGGGGGAAAAAAAGGGGATTGTCTATTCAGCAATTTCATTTCATAATTGGAAAGCTGCTCGCAGATTTAAAAGGATGATTAAAAAAACGTTTTGGTCTCTTTTACCTTTTTTTAAATATGGTAAAAAAAAACTTGAATGGTAAAAATGAGTTGAAATGGTTGGTGTTGGAATTTCTCAAATCTGTCGAGGAATGTTGAAGAAGTAACATGTTGAATTGAGAAATGGTAATACAGAATTCCTGGAATTTCGGGAAAACCGGGAATTTTTCCAGTTAAAAAAAACAGCTCCGTTTTTTTGTCCTGATTAAGAGGAATGCTTTGACAATAGAATGGTTGAAGTGGGTTGAAAAATGTGGAAGGAGTAGTCGCCAGAAAAAAGGGTCAAAAAAAGGGGATTGTCTATTCAGCAATTTCATTTCATAATTTTATAGCTGCTCGCAGACTTAAAAGGATGATTAAAAAAACGTTTTGGTCTCTTTTACCTTTTTTTAAAAATGGTAAAAAAAAACTTGAATGGTCTGAATGAGTTGAAATGGTTGGTGTTGGAATTTTTCAAATCGGTCGAGGAACGTTGAAATAGTAACATGTTGAATTGAGAAATGGTATTACGGAATTCCTGGAATTTCGGGGAAAACCGGGGGATTTTTCCAGTTAAAAAAACAACTCAGTTTTTTGTCCTGATTAAGAGGAATGTTTTGACAGTGGAATGGTTGAAGTGGGTTGAAAAATGTGGAAGGAGTAGTCGCCAGAAAAAAGGGTGAAAAAAAGGGGATTGTCTATTCAGCAATTTCATTTCATAATTTTATAGCTGCTCGCAGACTTAAAAGGATGATTAAAAAACGTTTTGGTCTCTTTTACCTTTTTTTTAAAAATGGTAAAAAAAAACTTGAATGGTCTGAATGAGTTGAAATGGTTGGTGTTGGAATTTTTCAAATCGGTCGAAGAACGTTGAAATAGTAACATGTTGAATTGAGAAATGGTATTACGTAATTCCTGGAATTTCGGGGAAAACCGGGGGATTTTTCCAGTTAAAAAAACAATTCTGTTTTTTGTCCTGATTAAGAGGAATGTTTTGACAGTAGAATGGTTGAAGTGGGTTGAAAAATGTGAAAGGAGTAGTCGTCAGAAAAAAGGGTGAAAAAAAGTGGATTGTCTATTCAGCAATATCATTTCATAATTTTATAGCTGCTCGCAGACTTAAGGGGATGATTAAAACAAATGTAATTGATGCGTTTTGGTGTCTTTTCCCTTTTTTTTTTTAAAATGGTAAAAAACTTGAATGGTCTGAATGAGTTGAAATGGTTGGTGTTGGAATTTTTCAAATCGGTCGAGGAACGTTGAAATAGTAACATGTTGAATTGAGAAATGGTATTACGGAATTCCTGGAATTTCGGGGAAAACCGGGGGATTTTTCCAGTTAAAAAAACAGCTCCGTTTTTTGTCCTGATTAAGAGGAATGTTTTGACAGTAGAATGGTTGAAGTGGGTTGAAAAATGTGGAAGGAGTAGTAGCTAGAAAAAAGGGTGAAAAAAAGGGGATTGTCTATTCAGCAATTTCATTTCATAATTTTATAGCTGCTTGCAGACTTAAAGGATGATTAAAAAAATGTTTTGGTCTCTTTTACCATTTTTTAAAAATGGTAAATAAAACTTGAATGGTCTGAATGAGTTGAAATGGTTGGTGTTGGAATTTTTCAAATCGGTCGAGGAATGTTGAAATAGTACCATGTTGAATTGAAAAATGGTATTACGGAATTCCTGTAATTTCGGGGAAAACCGGGGGATTTTTCCAGTTAAAAAAACAACTCCGTTTTTTGTCCTGATTAAGAGGAATGTTTTGACAGTGGAATGGTTGAAGTGGGTTGAAAAATGTGGAAGGAGTAGTCGCCAGGGAAAAGGGTGAAAAAAAGGGGATTGTCTATTCAGCAATTTCATTTCATAATTTTATAGCTGCTCGCAGACTAAAAGGGATGATTAAAAAAACGTTCTGGTCTCTTTTACCTTTTTTTTTTAAAAATGGTAAAAAAAACTTGAATGGTCTGAATGAGTTGAAATGGTTGGTGTTGGAATTTTTCAAATCGGTCGAGGAACGTTGAAATAGAAACATGTTGAATTGAGAAATGGTATTACGGAATTCCTGGAATTTCAGGGAAAACCGGGGGATTTTTCCAGTTAGAAAACAGCTCCGTTTTTTGTCCTGATTAAGAGGAATGTTTTGACAGTAGAATGGTTGAAGTGGGTTGAAAAATGTGGAAGGAGTAGTAGCCAGAAAATAGGGTGAAAAAAAGGGGATTGTCTATTCAGCAATTTCATTTCATAATTTTATAGCTGCTCGCAGACTTAAAGGATGATTAAAAAAATGTTTTGGTCTCTTTTACCTTTTTTTAAAAATGGTAAAAAAAAACCTTGAATGGTCTGAATGAGTTGAAATGGTTGGTGTTGGAATTTTTCAAATCGGTCGAGGAATGTTGAAATAGTAACGTGTGGAATTGAAAAATGGTATTACGGAATTCCTGGAATTTCGGGGAAAACCGGGGGATTTTTCCAGTTAAAAAAACAACTTCGTTTTTTGTCCTGATTAAGAGGAATGTTTTGACAGTGGAATGGTTGAAGTGGGTTGAAAAATGTGGAAGGAGTAGTCGCCAGAAAAAAGGGTGAAAAAAAGGGGATTGTCTATTCAGCAATTTCATTTCATAATTTTATAGCTGCTCGCAGACTTAAAAGGATGATTAAAAAAACGTTTTGGTCTCTTTTACCTTTTTTTAAAAATGGTAAAAAAAAACTTGAATGAGTTGAAGTGGTTGGTGTTGGAATTTTTCAAATCGGTCGAGGAATGTTGAAATAGTAACGTGTGGAATTGAAAAATGGTATTACGGAATTCCTGGAATTTCGGGGAAAACCGGGGGATTTTTCCAGTTAAAAAAACAACTCCGTTTTTTGTCCTGATTAAGAGGAATGTTTTGACAGTGGAATGGTTGAAGTGGGTTGAAAAATGTGGAAGGAGTAGTCGCCAGAAAAAAGGGTGAAAAAAAGGGGATTGTCTATTCAGCAATTTCATTTCATAATTTTATAGCTGCTCGCAGACTTAAAAGGATGATTAAAAAAACGTTTTGGTCTCTTTTACCTTTTTTTAAAAATGGTAAAAAAAAACCTTGAATGGTCTGAATGAGTTGAAATGGTTGGTGTTGGAATTTTTCAAATCGGTCGAGGAACGTTGAAATAGTAACATGTTGAATTGAGAAATGGTATTACGGAATTCCTGGAATTTCGGGGAAAACCGGGGATTTTTCTAGTTAAAAAAACAACTCAGTTTTTTGTCCTGATTAAGAGGAATGTTTTGACAGTAGAATGGTTGAAGTGGGTTGAAAAATGTGGAAGGAGTAGTCGCCAGAAAAAAGGGGAAAAAAAGGGGATTGTCTATACAGCAATTTCATTTCATAATTTTATAGCTGCTCGCAGACTTAAAGGAATGATTAAAAAAACGTTTTGGTTTCTTTTACCTTTTTTAAAATATGGTAAAAAACTTGAATGGTATGAATGAGTTGAAGTGGTTGGTGTTGGAATTTTTCAAATCGGTCGAGGAATGTTGAAATAGTACCATGTTGAATTGAAAAATGGTCTTACGGAATTCCTGGAATTTCGGGAAAACCGGGAATTTTTCCAGTTAAAAAAACAACTCTGTTTTTTGTCCTGATTAAGAGGAATGTTTTGACAGTGGAATGGTTGAAGTGGGTTGAAAAATGTGGAAGGAGTAGTCGCCAGAAAAAAGGGTGAAAAAAAGGGGATTGTCTATTCAGCAATTTCATTTCATAATTTTATAGCTGCTCGCAGACTTAAAAGGATGATTAAAAAAACGTTTTGGTCTCTTTTACCTTTTTTTAAAAATGGTAAAAAAAAAACTTGAATGGTCTGAATGAGTTGAAATGGTTGGTGTTGGAATTTTTCAAATCGGTCGAGGAACGTTGAAATAGTAACATGTTGAATTGAGAAATGGTATTACGGAATTCCTGGAATTTCGGGGAAAACCGGGGATTTTTCTAGTTAAAAAAACAACTCAGTTTTTTGTCCTGATTAAGAGGAATGTTTTGACAGTAGAATGGTTGAAGTGGGTTGAAAAATGTGGAAGGAGTAGTCGCCAGAAAAAAGGGGAAGAAAAGGGGATTGTCTATTCAGCAATTTCATTTCATAATTTTATAGCTGCTCGCAGACTTAATGGAATGATTAAAAAAACGTTTTGGTCTCTTTTGCCTTTTTTAAAATATGGTAAAAAACTTGAATGGTATGAATGAGTTGAAGTGATTGGTGTTGGAATTTTTCAAATCGGTCGAGGAATGTTGAAATAGTACCATGTTGAATTGAAAAATGGTCTTACGGAATTCCTGGAATTGCGGGAAAACCGGGAATTTTTCCAGTTAAAAAAACAACTCCGTTTTTTGTCCTGATTAAGAGGAATGTTTTGACAGTGGAATGGTTGAAGTGGGTTGAAAAATGTGGAAGGAGTAGTCGCCAGAAAAAAGGGTGAAAAAAAGGGGATTGTCTATTCAGCAATTTCATTTCATAATTTTATAGCTGCTCGCAGACTTAAAAGGATGATTAAAAAAACGTTTTGGTCTCTTTTACCTTTTTTTTAAAATGGTAAAAAAAAACCTTGAATGGTCTGAATGAGTTGAAATGGTTGGTGTTGGAATTTTTCAAATCGGTGGAGGAACGTTGAAATAGTAACATGTTGAATTGAGAAATGGTATTACGGAATTCCTGGAATTTCGGGGAAAACCGGGGATTTTTCTAGTTAAAAAAACAACTCAGTTTTTTGTCCTGATTAAGAGGAATGTTTTGACAGTAGAATGGTTGAAGTGGGTTGAAAAATGTGGAAGGAGTAGTCGCCAGAAAAAAGGGGAAAAAAAGGGGATTGTCTATTCAGCAATTTCATTTCATAATTTTATAGCTGCTCGCAGACTAAAAGGGATGATTAAAAAAACGTTCTGGTCTCTTTTACCTTTTTTTTTTTAAAATGGTAAAAAAAAACTTGAATGGTCTGAATGAGTTGAAATGGTTGGTGTTGGAATTTCTCAAATCGGTCGAGGAATGTTGAAATAGTAACATGTTGAATTGAGAAATGGTATTACGGAATTCCTGGAATTTCGGGGAAAACCGGGGATTTTTCTAGTTAAAAAAACAACTCCGTTTTTTGTCCTGATTAAGAGGAATGTTTTGACAGTAGAATGGTTGAAGTGGGTTGACAAATGTGGAAGGAGTAGTCGCCAGAAAAAGGGGAAAAAAAGGGGATTGTCTATTCAGCAATTTCATTTCATAATTTTATAGCTGCTCGCAGACTTAAAAGGATGATTAAAAAAACGTTTTGGTCTCTTTTACCTTTTTTTAAAAATGGTAAAAAAAAACTTGAATGGTCTGAATGAGTTGAAATGGTTGGTGTTGGAATTTTTCAAATCGGTCGAGGGATGTTGAAGTAGTAACATGTTGAATTGAGAAATGGTCTTACGGAATTCCTGGAATTTCGGGAAAAAAACAAATCCGTTTTTTGTCCTGATTAAGAGGAATGTTTTGACACTAGAATGGTTGAAGTGGGTTGAAAAAACGTGTGAGTGTTTTCATGCATATTTGTACATACAATTGTAATGTAATCAACCTAGCATTTTTAGCATTAGCGACTATGCTAACACATTGACGACTGTCTGTGTTAGTATTATTACCTGACAATCTTTTTGCGTTGTTTCCAGTTTTTGTTAATTCACCACAACGTCACCGTGGCGTTATTGAGTCCGTTTAGCTGATTGTAGAGCTAGTTTCCTGCAGCTAGTGGGTCCATGACGATGACATCTGTTTTGTTTAATCAGCCGTTTTACTGCCTATATGAAAATTTACAAAATCTTATAAAGTGTATAGAATGTTTTTCTTTTACATAAATACAGTAATTTGTTAAACGTTTATACAAGTTTAAAATGATCGCAATGCTAATTTTTGCTAGCTTGTCAATGCATCGTCCATTGTATGTTAGCATCAAGCTAGCGGCATTAATTTTTGTAATGTTATTTTAACATGATTCCGATATGTATGTGTGCTTTTTGTTTATAATAATGCACTTTTCTTTGTGTGCTTATTAGTTTGACCGTAACTTCAATGTGTGGACCGTCAATAAACCACCTCAAGTTGGAAGTTTTTTCCATCTCAAACTTTGTTAGAATAATTATGTATAAATTATCACACAACTCTTATGCTTAAGGGCCGTTGCTATAGTTATCAATTGTGTTGAAGTAGTACTTTCTCTATTTGTACAAAGAGACGACTTGCAAATCCATGACTGCCAAGGCGGAACACCGAAGTGACGCAGACAAAGCAGAGACAAGGCGATATCACCAGCGTCAGCACATTTGCATTTCATTAATGGTCATACAAACCCCGTTTCCATATGAGTTGGGAAATTGTGTTAGATGTAAATATAAACGGAATACAATGATTTGCAAACCCTTTTCAACCCATATTCAATTGAATGCACTACAAAGACAAGATATTTGATGTTCAAACTCCTAAACTTTATTTATTTTTTGCAAATAATAATTAACTTGGAATTTCATGGCTGCAACACGTGCCAAAGTAGTTGGGAAAGGGCATGTTCACCACTGTGTTACATCATCTTTTCTTTTAACAACACTCAATAAACGATTGGGAACTGAGGAAACTAATTGTTGAAGCCTTGAAAGTGGAATTCTTTCCCATTCTTGTTTTATGTAGAGCTTCAGTCGTTCAAAACAGTCCGGGGGTCTCCGCTGTCGTATTTTACGCTTCATAATGCGCCACACATTTTCGATGGGAGACAGGTCTGGACTGCAGGCGGGCCAGGAAAGTACCCGCACTCTTTTTGGTTGTAACACGTGCTGAATGTGGCTTGGCATTGTCTTGCTGAAATAAGCAGGGGCGTCCATGGTAACGTTGCTTGGATGGCAACATATGTTGCTCCAAAACCTGTATGTACCTTTCAGAATTAATGGCGCCTTCACAGATGTGCAAGTTACCCATGCCTTGGGCACTAATACACCCCCATACCATCACAGATGCTGTCTTTTCAACGTTGCGCCTAAACCAATCCGGATGGTTCTTTTCCTCTTTGGTCCGGAGGACACAACGTCCACAGTTTCCAAAAACAATTTGAAATGTGGACTCGTCAGACCACAGAACACTTTTCCACTTTGTATCAGTCCATCTTAGATGAGCTCAGGCCCAGCGAAGCCGACGGCGTTTCTGGGTGTTGTTGATAAACGGTTTTCGCCTTGCATAGGAGAGTTTTAACTTGCTTTTACAGATGTAGCGACCAACTGTAGTTACTGACAGTGGGTTTCTGAAGTGTTCCTGAGCCCTTGTGGTGATATCCTTTACACAATGATGTCGCTTGTTGATGCAGTACAGCCTGAGAGATCGAAGGTCACGGGCTTAGCTGCTTACGTGCAGTGATTTCTCCAGATTCTCCGAACCCTTTGATGATATTACGGACCGTAGATGGTGAAATCCCTAAATTCCTTGCAATAGCTGGTTGAGAAAGGTTTTTCTTAAACTGTTCAACAATTTGCTCAAGCATTTGTTGACAAAGTGGTGACCCTCGCCCCCATACTTGTTTGTGAATGACTGAGCATTTCATGGAATCTACTTTCATACCCAATCATGGCACCCACCTGTTCCCAATTTGCCTGTTCACCTGTGGGATGTTCCAAATAAGTGTTTGATGAGCATTTTTCAACTTTATCAGTCTTTTTTGCCACCTTTCCCAACTTCTTTGTCACGTGTTGCTGGCATCAAATTCTAAAGTTAATGATTATTTGCAAAAAAAAAAAAAAAATGTTTATCAGTTTCAACATCAAATATGTTGTCTTTGTAGCATATTCAACTGAATATGGGTTGAAAATGATTGTATTCCATTTATATTTACATCTAACACAATTTCCCAACTCATATGGAAACGGGGTTTGTATTATGCTTGAATAACAAAATGTAGGACCTGGAGGGTTTTTTGCTGCTGTACTTAAAAGTTGTCTTAGCCTTCAAATCCCCCTTTTTTTTTTGCTACAGGTAACCAAGGCGATGCTTTTGTTATGAAACGGTCTACAGGTCGCGTACTCCTCGCAGCCTTGCGTGAGTGGAGGCCTGTGCTTACAGGAACAGTTGTGTCATCGTCGGCGTACTTAAAAAGGGCCGCGATCGAGTCCGCCGCGTTAACGTCTCCTCGGAGGCTCTTTACCGGAGCACATCAGTCCCATTCAGGGCTTCTGAGGACTCCTTCATTTGCATAACACGGCCCAGTAAGGAGGCAGACGCTGCCTTCCCTCGTATTGCTCCCCCCGGGGCTTTGTCTTCACCAGATTAGCCTCTTCCAGAAATGTGCGTTCATCCTTTTTTTTTTTTTCCCCTACCAGGCTTTTAGCAACCTCTTGAAAGCGGCGAAGCTACGCAATAACAAAAAACAGAAAGCACTTAAGTGCAATTAAGTTCTGCCACAAAAGGAAGGCCGATCAGTAAGGATGGGAACTTATTAGATTTTTCTGGTTCTGCTTGACGATTCAGTTCTTTATCGATTCTCTTATTGATCGTTGTGGCTTGTGCAGCCCTTTGAGACACTCGTGATTTAGGGCTATACAAGTAAACATTGATTGATTGATTATTAGGATTTTTTTTTTTAACTTGAAAAAATAATTGTTTCAATGTCCAGGATGAGTGGAATATGTTGAAGGTGGAATATTTTGAATAGTTTGAAAAATGTTGGAATTGTGAAAGAGTGAAAAATGGATAATTCATTTGGAATGGGGACAATGTCCCTAAAAACGGAGAATTCTTGAAAATCCGGGAATTTTTATTTACAGTTTTTGAAAGGGAGCAACCAATTCTTGAACAGGCTGAATATTTTGAAGTTTGAACGGTTTGAGTGGGAGTTGTGGAACTTTGAAAAATGTCCCATTCTTTTCAATGGGAATTTTGTGGAGATTTGGGGATTTCGGGAAAAGAGGGATTTTTTTTGAAAATGCCAAAAAATAATTGAAATGGTTGGTGTTGGAATTTTTCATATCGGTCGAGAAATGTTGAAGTAGTAACATTTTTAATTGAGAAATGGTATTAAGGAATTCCTGGAATTTGAAATGGGTTGAAAAATGTGGAAAGAGTAGTCGCCAGAAAAAAGGGTCAAAAAAGGGTCTGAAAAAAACAGGAATTCTGGGAATTCCTGGAGAAAAAAAAATTTACTTGAAAAAATTATAGTTTCAATGTCCAGGATGAGTGGAATATGTTGAAAGTGGAATATTTTGAATAGGTTGAAAAATGTTGGAATTGTGAAAGAGTGAAAATGGATAATTCATTTGGAATGGGGACAATGTCCCTAAAAACGGAGAATTCTTGAAAATCCGGGAATTTTTATTTACAGTTTTTGAAAGGGAGCAACCAATTCTTTAACAGGCTGACTATTTTGAAGTTGGGACGGTTTGAGTGGGAGTTGTGGAACTTTGAAAAATGTCCCATTATTTTCAATGGGAATTCCATGGAGATTTGAGGATTTTGGGGAAAAGTGGGGAATTTTTTTGAAAATGCCAAAAAAAATTGAAATGGTTGTTGGAATTTTTCAAATCGGTCGAGAAATGTTGAAGTAGTAACATTTTTAATTGAGAATTGGTATTAAGGAATTCCTGGAATTTGAAATGGGTTGAAAAATGTGGGAGGAGTAGTCGCCAGAAAAAAGGGTCAAAAAAGGGTCTGAAAAAAAAACTGGAATTCATGGAATTTTTTTTTTTCACTTGAAAATTATAGTTTCAATGTCCAGGATGAGTGGAAAATGTTGAAGGTGGAATATTTTAAATAGGTTGAAAAATGTTGGAAAAAAGGGTCAAAAAAGGGTCTGAAAAAAAACTGGAATTCTGGGAATTCCTGGAATTTTTTTTTTTTTTTACTTGAAAAAAATTATAGTTTCAATGTCCAGGATGAGTGGAATATGTTGAAGGTGGAATATTTTGAATAGGTTGAAAAATGTTGGAATTGTGAAAGAGTGAAAAATGGATAATTCATTTGGAATGGGGACAATGTCCCTAAAAACGGAGAATTCTTGAAAATCCGGGAATTTTTATTTACAGTTTTTGAAAGGGAGCAACCAATTCTTTAACAGGCAGACTATTTTGAAGTTGGGACGGTTTGAGTGGGAGTTGTGGAACTTTGGAAAATCTCCAATTCTTTTCAATGGGAATTTCATGGAGATTTGGGGATTTCGGGAAAAGAGGGAATTTTTTTTGAAAATGCCAAAAAAAAAAAATGGAAATGGTTGGTGTTGGAATTTTTCAAATCGGTCGAGAAATGTTGAAGTAGTAACATTTTTAATTGAGAAATGGTGTTAAGGAATTCCTGAAATTTGAAATGGGTTGAAAAATGTGGAAGGAGTAGTCGCCAGAAAAAAGGGTCAAAAAAGGGTTTGAAAAAAAAAAATGAAATTCTGGGAATTCCTGGAAATTTTTTTTTTTTACTTTAAAAAATTATAGTTTCAATGTCCAGGATGAGTGGAATATGTTGAAAGTGGAATATTTTGAATAGGTTGAAAAATGTTGGAATTGTGAAAGAGTGAAAAATGGATAATTATTTTGGAATGGGGACAATGTCCCTAAAAATCGAGAATTCTTGGAAATCTGGGAATTTTTATTTACAGTTTTTGAAAGGGAGCAACCAATTCTTGAATAGGCTGAATATTTTGAAGTTGGAACGGTTTGAGTGGGAGTTGTGGAACTTTGAAAAATCTCCCATTCTTTTCAATGGGAATTTCATGGATATTTGGGGATTTCGGGAAAAGAGGGATTTTTTTTTTAAAATGCCAAAAAAAAAAAGGAATGGTTGGTGTTGGAATTTTTCAAATCAGTCGAGAAATGTTGAAGTAGTAACATTTTTAATTGAGAATTGGTATTAAGGAATTCCTGGAATTTGAAATGGGTTGAAAAATGTGGGAGGAGTACTCGCCAGAAAAAAGGGTCAAAAAAGGGTCTGAAAAAAAACCTGGAATTCATGGAATTTTTTTTTTTCACTTGAAAACAATTATAGTTTCAATGTCCAGGATGAGTGGAAAATGTTGAAGGTGGAATATTATAAATAGGTTGAAAAATGTTGGAATTGTGAAAGAGTGAAAAATGGATAATTCATTTGGAATGGGGACAATGTCCCTAAAAACGGAGAATTCTTGGAAATCCAGGAATTTTTATTTACAGTTTTTGAAAAGGGAGCACACAATTCTTGAACAGGCTGAATATTTGGAAGTTGGAACGGTTTGAGTGGGAGTTGTGGAACTTTGGAAAATCTCCAATTCTTTTCAATGGGAATTTCATGGAGATTTGGGGATTTCGGGAAAAGAGGGATTTTTTTTTGAAAATGCCCCCCAAAAAATGGAAATGGTTGGTGTTGGAATTTTTCAAATCGGTCGAGAAATGTTGAAGTAGTAACATTTTTAATTGAGAAATGGTGTTAAGGAATTCCTGAAATTTGAAATGGGTTGAAAAATGTGGAAGGAGTAGTCGCCAGAAAAAAGGGTCAAAAAAGGGTTTGAAAAAAAAAAATGGAAGTCTGGGAATTCCTGGAATTTTTTTTTTTTTAACTTGAAAAAATTATAGTTTCCATGTCCAGGATGAGTGGAATATGTTGAAGGTAGAATATTTTGAATAGGTTGAAAAATGTTGGAATTGTGAAAGAGTGAAAAATGGATAATTCATTTGGAATGGGGACAATGTCCCTAAAAACGGAGAATTCTTGGAAATCCGGGAATTTTTATTTACAGTTTTTGAAAGGGAGAAACCAATTCTTGAACAGGCTGAATATTTTGAAGTTGGAACGGTTTGAGTGGGAGTTGTGGAACTTTGAAAAATCTCCCATTCTTTTCAATGGGAATTTCATGGAGATTTGGGGATTTCGGGAAAAGAGGGAATTTTTCAGAAAATACAAAAAAAAAATTGGAATCTTCGGAGTTGAAATGGTTGGTGTTGGAATTTTTCAAATCGGTCGAGAAATGTTGAAGTAATAACATTTTTAATTGAGAATTGGTAATAAGAAATTCCTGGAATTTGAAATGTGTTGAAAAATGTGAAAGGAGTAGTCGCCAGAAAAAAGGGTCAAAAAAGGGTCTGAAAAAAAACAGGAATTCTGTGAATTCCTGGAAAAAAAAATTTTACTTGAAAAAATTATAGTTTGAATGTCCAGGATGAGTGGAATATGTTGAAGGTGGAATATTTTTAATACGTTGAAAAATGTTGGAATTGTGAAAGAGTGAAAAATGGATAATTCATTTGGAATGGGGACAATGTCCCTAAAAACGGAGAATTCTTGGAAATCCGGTAAATTTTATTTACAGTTTTTGGAAAGGGAGCAACCAATTCTTGAACAGGCTGAATATTTTGAAGTTGGAACGGTTTAAGTGGGAGTTGTGGAACTTTGAAAAATCTCCCATTCTTGTCAATTGAAATTTCATGAAGATTTGGGGATTTCGGGGAAAAGAGGGAATTTTTTGGAAAATGCCAAAAAAAATTGAAATGGTTGGTGTTGGAATTTTTCAAATCGGTCGAGAAATGTTGAAGTAGTAACATTTTTAATTGAGAAATGGTATTAAAGAATTCCTGGAATTTGAAATGGGTTGAAAAATGTGGAAGGAGTAGTCGCCAGAAAAAAGGGTCAAAAAAGGGTCTGAAAAAAAACTGGATTTCTGGGAATTCCTGGAATTTTTTTTTTTTTTTTACTTGAAAAAATTATAGTTTCAATGTTCAGGATGAGTGGAATATGTTGAAGGTGGAATATTTTGAATAAGTTGAAAAATGTTGGAATTTTGAAAGAGTGAAAAATGGATAATTCATTTGGAATGGGGACTATGTCCCTAAAAACCGAGAATTCTTGGAAATCCGAGAATTTTTATTTACAGTTTTTGAAAAGGTAGCACAATTCTATTAAGGAATTCCTGGAATTTGAAATGGGTTGAAAAATGTGGAAGGAGTAGTCGCCAGAAAAAAGGGTCAAAAAAGGGTTTGAAAAAAAAACTGGATTTTTTTTTTTTTTTTTACTTGAAAAAATTATAGTTTCAATTAAGGATGTCCGATAATGGCTTTTTGCCGATATCCGATATTCCGATATTGTCCAACTCTTTAATTACCTATACCGATATCAACCGATACAGTATATACAGTCGTGGAATTAGCACATTATTATGCCTAATTTGGACAACCAGGTATGGGGAAGATAAGGTCCTTTTTAAAAAAAAATAAAAAAAATAAAATAAGATATATAAATTAAAAACATTTTCTTGAATAAAAAAGAAAGTAAAACAATATAAAAACAGTTACATAGAAACTAGTAATTAATGAAAAATAGTAAAACTAACTGTTATAGGTTAGTACTATTAGTGGACCAGCAGCACGCACAATCATGTGTGCTTACGGACTGTATCCCGGCAGACTGTATTGATATATATTGATATATAATGTAGGAACCACAATATTAATAACAGAAAGAAACAACCCTTTTGTGTGAGGTGCACTAATTGTAAGTGTATCTTGTGTTTTTTATGTTCCATCCATCCATCCATCTTCTTCCGCTTATCCGAGGTCGGGTCGCGGGGGCAGCAGCCTAAGCAGGGAAGCCCAGACTTCCCTCTCCCCAGCCACTTCGTCCAGCTCTTCCTGTGGGACCCCGAGGCGTTCCCAGGCCAGCCGGGAGACATAGTCTTCCCAACGTGTCCTGGGTCTTCCCCGTGGCCTCCTACCGGTCGGACGTGCCCTAAACACCTCCCTAGGGAGGCGTTCGGGTGGCATCCTGACCAGATGCCCAAACCACCTCATCTGGCTCCTCTCGATGTGGAGGAGTAGCGGCTTTACTTTGAGCTCCCCCCGTTTTTTATGTTGATTTAATAAAAAATAAAAATTAAAAAAAATAAAAATTTAAAAACCAATACCGATAATAAAAAAACCGATACCGATCATTTCCGATATTACATTTTAAAGCTGTTATTGGCCGATGATATCGGACATCTCTAGTTTCAATGTCCAGGATGAGTGGAATATGTTAAAGGTGGAATGGTTTGAATCGGGTTGAAAAAATGTGGAAAATGGTGGAAGTTTGAAAAATGGCCAATTCATTTTGAATGGGGAAAAATGTTCCGGAAACACCTGGAATTCTGGGAATATGTCAACGGAAAGGTTTGAATCGGGTGAAAAAAAAAGTGGAAGGTAGAGCGCGCCAAAATCTGGAGAAGAAGAAGAAGAAGTCGGATAAAAATAGATACATTTTGGTGTAGAAAACCTTTTTAATAGCATATGCGTCACGGACCGGTACCGGTCCCCGGACTGGTGGTTGGGGACCACTGCTCTAATGAATCAATTTGTTTACAAAATAACAATTCAATATTCAATATTTATTTCATTCTTTTTCAGGACGTGAAAAAAAGTTTGTTCACTTCTCATTTAAATGTTTTTTTTTGTTTGTTTTTTTGCTTTTATTTATCAGTATTTTTTTTTTTTTACAGAAAGATTATTATGTTCCCTTAAGAATTATGTATGTGCAGGACAGCCTGCTCCTTTTACACCAAGTACTAAGTGTTGTACAGCACCGATTAAGTCGGCGTGTTATTTTAAGTGACTGCTACTCGCAAATAAGAGTAATTAAAAACCAGCTCCCCGCTTAATCGGCTTCAACAGTAAAATAAGGAGAAAAGAAGCTATCTGTGGGCTTTACGTTGAAAAAAAAAGAGTCATCTCCGAGCTCCTCCTGACAGTTCCGTCAACGTGTGATGAGCCAAGCCTGATAAACGCTCTAATTCCGACACGATGCTGCTGCTGGCAAACAGATGTGCATGGAAGCTTCAAGCAAAACAAAAACACAGATGCAGCTTCAAACACTAAACAGTGAGTTCCAGAATTTCCACATATTTATAGAACCTACCGAATTCATTTCATCCTTTAAGCCCGGCTGTATCCTTTTTGGAAGTCTTTACATTATTTTACTTTTTTTAATTACCACGCACGCCGCACCAGCAACCTTATGTCGAAGCTTACTAACAATTAATTAAGATTTTGTTGATTTTGCGGTCAGGAGCTAATTTTTTCACCTTCTTGAAAATAGTTTTTGCTAGTCTGATGGCTAACTTTCTACTAGTTTAATTGCTAACTTCCTGCTAGCCTCGTAGCTAACGTCCTGTTAGCCTCGTAGCTAACATCTTGTTAGCGTCATGGCTAAAATCCTGATATTCTCATCACTGACTTTATGCGAGTCTGATGGCTAACTTTCTGCTAGTTTAATGGCTAACTTTTTACTAGCCTCATAACTAACTTCCTGCTAGCTTCATAGCTCACGTTCTGTTAGCCTCAGAGCTAACTTTCTGCTAGCCTCATAGCTAACATCCTGTTAGCCTTATAGCTACAATCTGTTTGCTTGTCTGATGGCTAACTTTCAACTAGCCTCATGGTTAACTTTCTGCTAGTCTATTTGGTAACTTCCTACTAGCCTCATAGCTAACTTTCTACTAGCCTCAAGGCTAGCTTTCTGCTAGCCTCATAGCTAACGTCCTGTTAGCCTTATAGCTACAATCTTTTTGCTTGTCTGATGGCTAACTTTCAACTAGCCTCATGGTTAACTTTCTGCTAGTCTATTTGGTAACTTCCTACTAGCCTCATAGCTAAATTTCTACTAGCCTCAAGGCTAGCTTTCTACTAGCCTCATAGCTAACTTTCTACTAGCGTCAAAGCTGACGTCCATGGGTCTAGTCTCATGGGTCAATTTCTACCATTCTCACAGCTGACTTTCTGCTAACCTCATGGCTAACTTTCTACTAGCCCCAAGGCTAAATTTCTACTAGCCTCATAGCTAACTTTCTACTAGCGTCAAAGCTAACTTTCTACTAGCGTCAAAGCTAACGTCAATGTGTCTAGTCTCATGGGTAATTCTTTACTATTCTCACAGCTGACTTTCTGCTACCCTGATGGCTAACTTTCTACTAGCCTCATAGATAACTTTCTACTAGCCTCATAGCTAACTTTCTACTAGCGTCAAAGCTAACTTTCTACTAGCCTCAAAGCTAACGTCCATGAGTCGAGTCTCATGGGTAATTCTTTACTATTCTCACAGCTGACTTTCTGCTACCCTGATGGCTAACTTTCTACTAGCCTCATAGCTAACTTTCTACTAGCTTCATAGCTAACGTTTCATGGCTAATTTTCGATTATTCTCACAGCTGACTTTCTGCTAGCCTCATGGCTAACTTTCTACTAGCCTCATATCTAACTTTCTACTAGCCTCATAGCTAACTTTCCACTGGACTCATAGCTAACGTCCATGGGTCTAGTCTCATTGGTAATTTTCGACTATTCTCACAGCTGACTTTCTGCTAGCCTCATGGCTAACTTTCTACCAGCCTCAGAGCTAACGTCCTACTAGCCTCATAGCTAACGTCCTACGGTCTAGACTCATGGGTCATTTTCTACTACTCTCTCAACTGACTTTCTGCTACCCTGATGGCTAATTTTCTACTGGCTCATAGCTAACTTTCTACTAGCCTCATAGCTAACTTTCTACTAGCCTCATAGCTAACATCCATGGGTCTAGTCTCATGGGTAAGTTTCTACTTTTCGCGAAGCTAACTTCCTACTAGCTTCATAGCTAACTTTCTACTAGCCTCGTAGCTAACGTCCATGAGTCTAGTCTCATGGGTACATTTCTACTATTCTCACAGCTGACTTTCTGCTAGCCTCATGGCTAATTTTCTACTAGCCTCATAGCTAACTTTCTACTAGCCTCATAGCTAACGTTCTACTAGCCTCATAGCTAACTTTCTACTAGCCTCAGAGCAAACTTTCTACTCGCGTCAAAGCTAACGTCCATGCGTCTAGTCTCATGGGTAATTCTTTACTATTCTCACAGCTGACTTTCTGCTACCCTGATGGCTAACTTTCTACTAGCCTCATAGCTAACTTTCTACTAGCCTCATAGCTAACTTTCTACTAGCCTCATAGCTAACTTTCTACTAGCCTCATAGCTAACTTTCTACTAGCGTCAAAGCTAACTTTCCACTAGCATCAAAGCTAAAGTCCATGCGTCTAGTCTCATGGGTAATTCTTTACTATTCTCACAGCTGACTTTCTGCTACCCTGATGGCTAACTTTCTACTAGCCTCATAGCTAACTTTCTACTAGTCTCAAGGCTAACTTTCTACTAGCCTCATAGCTAACTTTCTACTAGCGTCAAAGCTAACTTTATACTAGCGTCAAAGCTAACGTCAACGCGTCTAGTCTCATGGGTGATTCTTTACTATTCTCCCAGCTGACTTTCTGCTAGCCTCATGGCTAATTTTATACTAGCCTCATAGCTAACTTTCTACTAGACTCATAGATAGCTTTCTACTAGCCTCATAGCTAACTTTCTACTAGCTTCATAGCTAACTTTCTACTAGCCTCATAGCTAACGTCCATGGGTCTAGTCTCATGGGTAATTTTCTACTATTCTTGAAGCTGACTTTCTGCTAGCCTCATGGCCAATTTTCTACTAGCCTCATCTAACGTTCTACTAGCCTCATAGCTAACTTTCTACTAGCTTCATAGCTAACGTCCATTGTGCTAGTTTCATGGGTAATTTTCGATTATTCTCACAGCTGACTTTCTGCTAGCCTCGTGGCTAACTTTCTACTAGCCTCATAGCTAACTTTCTACTAGCCTCATAGCTAACTTTCCACTGGACTCATAGCTAACGTCCATGGGTCTAGTCTCATGGGTAATTTTCGACTACTCTCACAGCTGACTTTCTGCTACCCTCATGGCTATTTTTCTACTAGCCTCATAGCTAACTTTCTACTAGCCTCATAGCTAACTTTCTACTAGCCTCATAGCTAACTTTCTACTAGCCTTGTAGCCAACGTCCACGAGTCTAGTCTCATGGGTACATTTCTACTATTCTCACAGCTGACTTTATGCTAGCCTCATGGCTAATTTTCTACGAGCCTCATAGCTAACTTTCTACTAGCCTCATAGCTAACTTTCTACTAGCCTCATAGCTAACTTTCTACTAGCGTCAAAGCTAACTTTCTACTTGCGTCAAAGCTAACTTTCTACTCGCGTCAAAGCTAACGTCCATGCGTCTAGTCTCATGGGTAATTCTTTACTATTCTCACAGCTGACTTTCTGCTACCCTGATGGCTAACTTTCTACTAGCCTCATAGCTAACTTTCTACTAGCGTCATGAATAACTTTTTACTAGCCTCAAGGCTAACTTTCTACTAGCCTCATAGCTAACTTTCTACTAGCCTCATAGCTAACTTTCTACTAGCGTCAAAGCTAACTTTCTACTCGCGTCAAAGCTAACTTTCTACTCGCGTCAAAGCTAACGTCCATGCGTCTAGTCTCATGGGTAATTCTTTACTATTCTCACAGCTGACTTTCTGCTACCCTGATGGCTAACTTTCTACTAGCCTCATAGCTAACTTTCTACTAGCGTCATGAATAACTTTCTACTAGCCTCAAGGCTAACTTTCTACTAGCCTCATGGCTAACTTTCTACAAGCGTCAAAACTAACTTTCTACTAGCGTCAAAGCTAACTTTCTACTAGCTTCAAAGCTAACTTTCTACTAGCTTCAAAGCTAACGTCCATGCGTCTAGTCTCATGGGTAATTCTTTACTATTCTCACAGCTGACTTTCTGCTACTCTGATGGCTAACTTTCTACTAGCCCCATAGCTAACTTTCTACTAGCCTCATAGCTAACTTTCTACTAGCCTCATAGCTAACTTTCTACTAGCTTCATAGCTAACGTCCATGGGTCTAGTCTCATGGGTAATTCTTTACTATTCTCACAGCTGACTTTCTGCTACTCTGATGGCTAGCTTTCTACTAGCCCCATAGCTAACTTTCTACTAGCCTCATAGCTAACTTTCTACTAGCCTCATAGCTAACTTTCTACTAGCTTCATAGCTAACGTCCATGGGTCTAGTCTCATGGGTAATTCTTTACTATTCTCACAGCTGACTTTCTGCTACTCTGATGGCTAACTTTCTACTAGCCCCATAGCTAACTTTCTACTAGCCTCATAGCTAACTTTCTACTAGCCTCATAGCTAACTTTCTACTAGCTTCATAGCTAACGTCCATGGGTCTAGTCTCATGGGTAATTTTCTACTGTTCTCGAAGCTGACTTTCTGCTAGCCTCATGGCAAATTTTCTACTAGCCTCATAGCTAACTTTCTACTAGCTTCATAGCTAACGTCCATTGTGCTAGTTTCATGGGTAATTTTCGATTATTCTCACAGCTGACTTTCTGCTAGCCTCGTGGCTAACTTTCTACTAGCCTCATAGCTAACTTTCTACTAGCCTCATAACTAACTTTCCACTGGACTCATAGCTAATGTCCATGGGTCTAGTCTCATGGGTAATTTTCGACTACTCTCACAGCTGACTTTCTGCTACCCTCATGGCTATTTTTCTACTAGCCTCATAGCTAACTTTCTACTAGCCTCAAAGCTAACTTTCTACTAGCCTTGTAGCCAACGTCCACGAGTCTAGTCTCATGGGTACATTTCTACTATTCTCACAGCTGACTTTCTGCTAGCCTCATGGCTAATTTTCTACAAGCCTCATAGCTAACTTTCTACTAGCCTCATAGCTAACGTTCTACTAGCCTCATAGCTAACTTTCTACTAGCCTCATAGTTAACTTTCTACTAGCCTCATAGCTAACGTCCATGGGTCTAGTCTCATGGCGAATTTTCTACTAGCCTCCCCAAGGTTTCTCATAGTCATTCACATCGACGTCCCACTGGGGTGAGTTTTTCCTTGCCCTTATGTGGGCTTTGTACCGAGGATGTCGTTGTGGCGTGTGCAGCCCTTTGAGACACTTGTGATTTAGGGCTATATAAATAAACATTGATTGATTGATTGATTGAATTTTCTACTATTCTCGAAGCTGACTTTCTGCTAGCCTCACGGCGAATTTTCTACTAGCCTCATAGCTAACGCTCTACTAGCCTCAAAGCTAACTTTATACTAGCCTCATAGCTAACTTTCTACTAGCGTCAAAGCTAACTTTCTACTCGCGTCAAAGCTAACGTCCATGCGTCTAGTCTCATGGGTAATTCTTTACTATTCTCACAGCTAACTTTCTACTAGCCCCATAGCTTACTTTCTACTAGCCTCATAGCTAACTTTCTACTAGCCTCATAGCTAATGTCCATGGGTCGGAGCCGCTCAGCTGCATACTTGCCGACCCTCCCGATTTTTCCGGGAGGTTTCCAGATTTCAGTGCCTCTCCCGGAAATCTCCCGGGGCAAACATTCTCCAATTTTCACCCGGACAACAGTATTGAGGGCGTGCCGTGATGGCACTGCCTTTAACGTCCTCGACAACATGTCGTCGCGTCCGCTTTTACACCATGCTATCTGCGTGCGGCCTCTGTTTACACACATACAGGACTGCAAGGCATACTTGGTCAACAGCCAAACAGGTTACACTGAGGGTTGTGATATAAACAACTTTAACACTCTTACTAATATGCGCCACACTGTGAACCCACACCAAACAAGAATGACAAACACATTTCGGGAGAACATCCGCACCGTAAGACAACATAAACACAACAAAACAAATACCCAGAATCCCATGCATCCCTAACTCTTCCGGGCTACATTATACACCTGCCCCAACCCCGCCCACCTCAACCACACGGAAGGTGGGGGAGGGTTGGTGGTTGCCTCGTGGTAAACAACCATTATGTTTATGTCCGTGTGAAGTTTCAGCATTTCTTACGTTTTTAAGATTGAAATATTGTTTTATCCATTTCTACATTGCAGCATCTTCATAGTGTGTGTGTGTTTGTGTGTCTTTAGTGCGACGGCGAATAAAACTCACGCAAACACTCGTTGGCCGCGTCCCCAGTGGCCCGAGCCCAGGGTCTGTCCTGGTAAAAGTCCTGGCATCTCTGGCAGTCGTCCCCGGCGGTGTGATGCTGGCAGGCGCAGACCAGGCCGC
>NC_084558.2:45788327-45810827 GCF_033978685.3 Nerophis lumbriciformis | reverse complement strand
TAAAGCAGCATAGATCATCTAATGGAAGATAAGTTGGTCCACAATACTCTAACTATAATGAATAGAAAGATTGATCATCAATGTCATCATCAATATCAATAAGTGCCATTAGTAATAACATCATTATTGTTAAGTGTCATTATCGTCATCATCCATAAGCATCATTATCAATAAGATTCATCGTCTATTACCGTATTTTTCGGAGTGTAAGTCGCTACGGAGTATATGTCGCACCGGCCGAAAATGCATAATAAAGAAGGAAAAAAACATATATACGTCGCACTGGAGTATAAGTCGCATTTTTGGGGGAAATGTATTTGATAAAAGCCAACAGCAAGAATAGACATTTGAAAGGCAATTTAAAATAAATCAAGAATAGTGAACAACAGGCGGAATAAGTGTACGTTATATGACGCATAAATAACCAACTGGTATGTTAACGTAACATATTATGGTAAGAGTCATTCAAATAACTATAACATATAGAACATGCTATACGTTTACCAAACAATCTGTCACTCCCGATCGCTAAATCCCATGAAATCTTCCTCCCCGGTGTCGCTCCTGGTATGCGCCGCTAGCGTCCTTTCTTTCTGCTGCTCGATCGCAGTTTTCTGCAGCATATTTAACTACGTCCAGCTTGTAATCTGCAGTATATGATTTCCTTTTCGGTGCCATTTTAGTTCAGCACTTCTCAGTTTTTATAAGTTACCGCCAATGTTGATGTGATCCATTTTAATAGCTCTGGCAGTAGCGTATAGCATATAGCAGTTAGCATATCATGGCCCACAATGCACTTCTGCCATGGCCCGCCCCAACCGAATTCTTATTGGTTGGCATGTGAGTGACGATTGCTGACGTGTGTGTGATGATGGCTGCCATTTGCTTCGTCGCTCACGTGAATGAGATAAATAATATTATTTGATATTTTACGGTAATGTGTTAATCATTTCACACATAAGTCGCTCCGGAGTATAAGTCGCACCCACGGCCAAACTATGAAAAAAACGTCGACTTATAGTCTGAAAAATACGGTAGTGTCATTATCAATAAGCGATGCTAGTATCACTAAGTGTCGTAATCACAAATAAATGTCATTATCAATAGGTGTCATTATGTCAAGTGCTATTATCAATATAAATAACCATCATCAAAAAGGGTCATTATCAATTAGTGTCATTGTCAATTAGTGTCTAAATCAATGCATCAATATTATCAATGAGTCTCATTATTTTCAATAAGTGTCATCGTCGTCAAGTAGTCTGTATTAATAAGTGTAATTATCAGAGTGCCATTGTGAATTAGGGTCTTTATCAATAAGCGGTGTCAGTATCAAGTCTCATTATCAACGCTATTACCAATAAGAATTGCCATCATTATTATTATCAATAAGTGTCATCAATACACGTGGTCATGGTTAATTAGTGTCATCAAAAAGTGCCATTATTATCAATATGAGGTAATCAACTGATCTATAACAGATTCATCAACTGTTAAGTGCATCAACAGCAGTTTAGCATGAAGTGAAATAGTCATAGAGTGAGGCAAAGAACCTCCTTGACCACTTTTAAAGTGTTACCTAACACTTTTTAGACAATAGACTGATAAACTCAAACTTGACTTTTTTGGGATGTGATGGAATTGTAGATTTGGTTCTTAACATCTCTCCAGTGGCGAGTATCAGTTCTGCATCAAGAGCCTTGAGACTAAGTTCTTTACCAGGAACTCTATTCAGAGTGATGTGCTGTCGCCGTACTGTCGTCTTTTTTTCACAACACCAAGGCCTACCATGGAACTTCTTTTGGGGGTACTGTCAATCGCTCCCTGAAACAGAAATTAGAAAAGGTAGTTGCTGGTAATCAAGCAGTCCTGCATAACTGGTAAATATTTTTCCACTCTGAATTTATGCATATGGAAATTTTGAAGAAACTCAGGGTCAAGACCTGCTGAAAAACTACTGAAATATTCTGGAGTTTATGGAGGTTACCTGTTTTCTCAGTCTTTTTCAGCAGGCCTGATCTGATGGTCTTGGAGTTGAGGTCTTTTGAGTCAGAATGTCCGGTTCTTCTGAAAGAAAAGAAGCATCATCATTAAGTGTAGCTCATCCTACTAGCAAATACACTAATATACCATATCACCATGCCACTGCAATGAAGTTCATACCATCAGAATCTTGAACAGGCTTCAAGAGAAGACAAAAAGCAAGAGAACATTAAAGTCAGTTTGCAGAAGGAAAATAATATACATAGTCTAGTTTAGCTTGAAGGTGATTTACAGTGTATTTACAACAGGATTGTTACCACACATCAGTGTAAGGATGACAGGGTTTCCCCTAGATATGTGGGGCTGGGGGTGAGGCTAGGGGTGTGGTTATATATATAAAGTTAAAGTAGCAATGATTGTCACACACACACTAGGTGTGGTGAAATTTGTCCTCTGCATTTGACCCATCACCCTCGATCACCCCCTGGAAGGTGAGGGGAGCAGTGGGCAGCAGCGGTGCCGCGCCCGGGAATCATTTTTGGTGATTTAACCCCCAATTCCAACCCTTGATGCTGAGTGCCAAGCAGGGAGGTAATGGCTCCCATTTTTATAGTCTTTGGTATGACTCGGCCGGGGTTTGAACTCACAACCTACCCATCTCAGGGTGGACACTCTAACCACTAGGCCATATTGATTTGCAATGATGCTTATATTTTCTTTAAAACAACAAATGTTTATGTATGTTTAAAGACAAATGTGTTATTAATTACTAATAACATATATATTTCAATATTATCAGAATCAGATTTATTGGCCAAGAATGTTTTTGGTAGACTGTGCTCTCTTTGTTCAATGTCATTTCAATTATTGCTGCATATTGTAAATAAACAAATAGGGAAATCTGAGCCGGGACAGTTTATAAATAAGCTGGTGACCCATTTTCTCGGTCATATTAAGTAGGGCTAGATATTAATTAATGTGTGTGTGTATGATTGTTTGTACATTGATGTTACATCCATGATGTCGTTCACAACAACAACAGATGAGATGTGTTGTGTGTGTATGATTGTGTGTACATTGATGTTACATCCATGATGTCGTTCACAACAAAACAGATGAGATGTGTTGTGTGTGTATGATTGTTTGTACATTGATGTTACATCCATGATGTCGTTCACAACAACACAAACAGATGAGATGTGTTGTGTGAGTGTATATGATTGTGTGTACATTGATGTTATATCCATGATGTCGTTCACAACAACACAAACAGATGAGATGTGTTGTGTGTGTATGATTGTTTGTACATTGATGTTACATCCATGATGTCGTTCACAACAACACAACAGATAAGATGTGTTGTGTGTGTATGATTGTGTGTACATTGATGTTACATCCATGATGTCATTCACAACAACCTAACAGATGAGATGTGTTGTGTGTGTATGGATTGTTCTTGCTAGCTTTAGCTTCCTAGTTTAGTCGCTGTTTCAAGGGGCCGTTTCTACATTGTTTAGTTTAGCTTCCTAGTTTAGTCGCTGTTTCAAGGGGCCGTTTCTACATTGTTTAGTTTAGCACGGGCCGGTTGAGTGTGTTGGGGATAAATGAGCGCTACCAGACACATTATTTTCCAAACCAGTATTTCTTCTCATCACAATGACAACATTTCACTAACATGTATGTCAATTTCACTGATTTTCTGCGTTTAATAGCGGATTCTGTTTCATTGCCAAATTATGTGACTTTGTCCACAGTTACATGTGCGTGGAAATCATGCTTTACTTTTTTGTGGAGTTTAGTAATGATTAATTAGGCATACTAACGTGTCAAAAAAAGTAGCAACCATGGTGACATCCCACACTTCTAGTAGACGTGCTCTTTTTTTCCACTCACTCGCTCCTCGTCTCTTTTACCGTCAGCAGTTCCGGAATTTGCATGCACGTTGCGCAGCACATTAATTGTATTCTTTTTTTTTTATTTTGGAACGGCCTGGCTTTGTTGTTAAGAGTAGCCATGCCAGCAACTTCAGGGTTCCAGGTTTAATCCTCGCTTCCGCTATCTGAGTCACTGCTGATGTGTCCTTGGGCAAGACAGTTTACCCACCTGCTCCCAGTGCCACCCACATCGGTTTAAGTGTAATTTAAATATGTAGATAATGGGTTTCACTATGGAAAGCAATATACTGAAATAATTCACTTAAATTATTATATTTTCATGATAGTAAGCAGCCATGATCGAAATTGAAATAAAAATTTGATTAATTGTCCAGCTCTACTTTATAGTGACGTCTTTCGAATGAGAATGTCTTATTCAACAAGAAAAGAACTAGAAGCATTAACATCAGCTTATCTTACTGGATAGATGCTAGGACTGGGCGATTACATGATTGTGATACATTTCTGGTCAATCACGGTGATCAGCTGTGCACAAACATAAACTCAATCTAACATGAGGGAACAGCCAATCAGAGTCAAACTATTACTGCCCAACATTCGTTTACAAGTTATGCAGAATAAACAGAATGACTAAACTTGGAGCTTAACATGTAGCTGAGGGCAGCAAAATAAATGTCAGCATGTGGGTCCATGGCCACATTTGTCTACTAGCAGGTGAGAGATGCATGAATTATAATCTACAATTGACTTTTAGTAAGTTTGAGACCAAACTTGTTGACACAGAAGTGTGTCAACAATAGCAGCATAAGCTAGTATTAGCTCACTGCTATTAATGCGCCAAATAGTCTGTCTGCCTTGGCGCTTATAATAACAATATCACTCATATTTGGTTCATTTTCAGGTCACGACATGTAAATGGAGTATTGTTGGTGCTTTTTGGATGTTTTTAGAGAGTATAATGAGAGGACCCTGCATTTGTTAACTAAATTGTTAGATATTTATTTACCATTTAGAATGCATACAAAATAAAAACATATGTTTTCTTGTCTTACATAAGGATTGTGAATGATAAACAGCACATCTCTTTACAATTGTTATGAATTTCCAGTATGACTGATCTAATAAAATAGTCAAAGTGCAGAAGCGTTCCTCCGGTGATGTAGAATCTACGGAAATTACCAAAAGTTTTCGGAGCAGAATATTCAAAATGGCCGACTGAATTTGTGGCATTTTAGACTGTATTTTCACATACTTTGTGGATTGTAAATACAATTGGTTATGGTTTACTGGATACAATGAAACACAATTAAGCATATAAAGTCAACTTGTTTTTACACTGTACTGCTACTTTCTTTCTTTAGTTTATTTGGAACATGACCACACTTACAGTATAATACATCACACAATTTCATATAATTTCACTTTACATCATGTCCGAAAAGGAGTAGGAAGAAGCAAAGCTTATTTAATCCTACCCCTTTCCCACTTCAGAGCGTTTACAAATATATAGAATCATTTACTGACCTTTTTATATAATAAAATAACATCTGTGAATTAGTATACACAACAGTTTTGTAATATGTAATTAATTAATTCAGTCATTATCAACATACTGAGATGAAGAATATCTTATTTTCAATAAGGTTGAAAGTATTTATCATAATTATTCTTCTTTGTACTTTGTAAGCATTATTATTTTGAACAACCTCTTGAACTGGATCATATCAGTACAATGTTTCACTTCTTTACTTAATCCATTCCATCATTTAATTCCACATACTGACATGCTAAAGGTTCTCAGCGTTGTCCGTGCATATAAATGTTTTAAATTATTTTTTCCTCTAAAGTTATATTTCTCCTCTTTAGTTGAGAAGAATTGTTGTACATTCTTTGGTAGCAGGTTATAGTTTGCTTTGTACACAATTTTAGCTGTTTGCAATTTTACCAAATCACCGAACTTTAATATTTTTGACTCAATAAATAAAGGGTTTGTATGTTCTCTAACATTATGTATTATTCTAACTGATCTTTTTTGTAACACGGTTAGCAAATGTAGCGCACATTTGTAGTTATTTCCCCATATTTCTACCAATAACTCAGATATGGTAACACTAGCGAGCAGTAGAGAATATGAAGTGATTTTTGGCCCAGGACGTATTTTGCTTTATTCATTATTGAAATGTTTTTTGCCACCTTATGTTGTATGTTTTGTATATAAGATTTCCAGTTCATTTGATCATCTATTTATACTCCCAAAAATCTTGTTTCTTTTACCCTTTCGATGTCTACTCCGTCTATTTGTATTCGTGTATGATGTTCTTTTCTACTGTTACCAAATAGCATTATTTTAGTTTTACTGAGATTCAAGGATAGTCTGTTTTTGTCAAACCATCTTTTTAATTTGCTCATTTCTTCTGTTATTATTTGTATTATCTTCTGTGTGTTTAAATGTCTTCATTGGTTAGTCAATAAATGGACAGCTTCTAAGACGATATAGTTTGGCCACCAGTGTTGAAATAACTAATGTATCCTTGTGTGTGCTTTCTTTTACTTAAAAGCATGTCAACTCAAAGAGTTTATGACATTATTATGTTAAAGTGCTTTTTCTCATTTAATTCACTTTTACTCAGCATGTTAATACAATGTTGAACTAATCTCTAGTTTATTTGTTTTTTTAGAACAGATGTTTTAAAAGTGGCAGGTTGAAAATAAGATTACAAATTGTGATATTGAGATGGGATGATAACAAAAATAATTGTGATCCTTTTACGATATTGCCCAGCCCTACTAGATACTACTACGTACCTGATACACTCATGATAAGGAAAAGGCAACACAACTGTCTCATTTTATGACATTTAGAGACAATAATTAGATAAAAAAAATATGCAAGTTAAACAGTTTCAACCAAATTAGTTTCTTACCATCTGAGTTTTGAGCCTGACTTCCACTGACTTGTGACTCTTGACCAGGTGCCACTGTTGAGGATGAACTATCAGACATTGACGGCATGTAGTCACTTTCTGGATCATTGCTGGATTCAGATAAAGAGCCATCTATAACACCGTCCATCTATAAAGAAATAAATCAAACATTTTACTGACTTTAGTAAACTAACTTGTGAATTCTTTATAAAAAGTCAGATAAAAACTATTGAAAGATTGAAACAAACAATATAATTATCTACCAAAACATCTCATAAGTATTATCCATAAAATAAACACTTTCTCAATGCTAACAAATTAGAAAAGTGTGCAGTAAAAATAGTGAGCAGATTTTTTTTCATGTTCTAGGCCACAACAAAATGAGAAACAAGTCACAGCATATATATATATATATATATATATATATATATATATATATATATATATATATATGTCTTAATAAGGTTATCCAAAAAATAGTGCTCGATACCGTATTAGAGCGCAATATATGTATGTGTGGGGGGAAAAAAATCACAAGACTATTTCATCTCTACAGGCCTGTTTCATGAGGGGGGTGGTTGACGATTGAGGGTACCCCCCCTCATGAAACAGGCCTGTAGAGATGAAATAGTCTTGTGATTTTTTTTCCCCCACACATACATATATATATATATATATATGTATATATATATATATATATATATATATATATATATATATATATATATATATATATATATATACCAAGGTAACAGGGCAGTAAATGTGAAAAATAACATGTTAGAGTTTTACTCACTAACTAAAGTTAGTGTGCATGTTGTCCATTGTTAGCTAAATGAGCTATCATTAGCACAGCTTTACTTCCGGTTAGAAATGGTAACGGACAGATATTAAACACTTAACAAGCATAATTTTACAAAATATGTCTTACCTTGATTAGTTGTAAGATTTGTTTGTGGTTTTCTTGTATTGTTTGCGTTAGTTGTTCTTCACACCGCTTCAGTGGTGTTGATGTGCATCTGCGGGCTCGCACTTTCTGGTGATGCATTCACGTCCACTCGGATGTCAATGTTGTGACACTTCATGGACTAAGCTACTGATTACAATCCACACTCTTCAGTAAACTAGTAGGATTATGTTTAACAATGGTTCATTAAATAATTAGTCCAACATTTGAAACTCAAACCATACTGCTTTTAAGCATAAATAAGTCTCAATGAAGAAAGCAAAAAATTCCTTCTGCCATGAACGCATCCTTGCATGTGGCTTGATTGAAGCGCGCCCCTCCCCCACACTCAAGAGTTGTTTGAAGTTTACTGACTTGCTGAAAAACACACTAGTTGTGTTCAACATTAATTCATCAATAAATGTACAAAATACATTACATAGTTCTACATCATTACAGTTTATATAAAGGAAATACATTTGTATCTCAAGCTATTTTTTTTTACTTAATCAAGGTTTTTAATTTAACTTCTGTGGTCTTATTACTTTCTACTGTTTTGTTGGATGTGATAGTTGTTTTATTTACAACATGTCAGCCTTTAATCAGGTCTTGTGTCTAAGTTTGAAAGTCTTGAAAATTGTGACTCCTTGCATCACCTTGATTGATCCCCTCCCCCACACTGCATGAGTGAAACTCTCCCCTCCCCCACCATCAACAGTTTGAAGTTTGCTGACCTGCTGAACAACACATTAGTCACATTAATTCATCAATAAATGTACAAAATACACTACATTGTTCTGCATCATTACACTTTACATGATGCAAATATATTTGTATCTCAGGAGAGCATTTTTTTTTCCTAATCAATTTTGCTGATTCATGTCTTTTCCCCATAAACTATACTTCTTTAACATTCATGCTCATCACATTTCCAAAGAAGACTTCAACAATAAGAGGTCGAAGTTACTTACAGTAGTGTAAATATGTCACTATGCCTTTAATTACCTCACTGGGAACCAATCAAGTTGCTTGAATTAAATGAAATAAAATATCCTTTATAAAGTAACTACCTGCAGGCCCCAAAGAACACACATTACAGGTAGGGGCCACAGGCAACATGTGATTTTAGTCAGGATTTCCCTGGAAGTTTGTACTATGTTGCACATATTTGTCTACTGATTGAGGATAAATGTGTTTCATCTTTATAGCATCTTGCTAAGTGTAGTGTATTCCTTTAAATACAAATATTTAAAAACAATTGGCTAAAGTGCTGTACCAACATAAGAAACTATTTTAAAATAGTGCAAGCAGTGTCACGTTTACATTGTAACACAGATAGATATATAAAATACTACAATAGTGAAATATACCTTCAAAGAAGTGCAAAAAGATCCATCCATCCATCCATTTCCTACCGCTTGTCCCTTTTGGGGTCGCGGGGGGTGCTGGAGACTATCTCAGCTGCATTCGGGCGGAAGGCGATGTCACATAAAAATACTAAAATGTAATAAATAAATAAAAATTTATAAAATATATGTATATATAATTAATGACCAATATAGCCTGCCTTACTGGATTTTGTTTCTTTATTGATTTTAATTATTGTTTTGTTTATTTGTTGTATTGTTTTGTATGAAAGTCTCTCACTGAGAGCCACATTTACTGCGGCTACAAATAAAGACATCTAATCTAATTTGACCGCCTTGGAGTAAAAATATGTTTTTATCATCGATTTAAATGAGCCCAGGAACTGGGAGGATTTGACAGATAATGTGTGGTTGTTCCACGGTCTAGGCGCTGCCGCTGAAGAGGCTCTATGTCCCCTGGTTTTGACTGGAAGGACTCCTAACCAATTTCAGAGTGCAGAGTTGCTGGTGCCTTCCCTAGGGGTCAGAGGTCAAGATATTGCAGTGGTCATTTCAACACAATAACAAAGTACTTTCCCTTGGAAGTTTGAGATGATTTTTGACTATGTCACTCAGATTAGTCCACCAATGAAGGAAACCTTTGTTGCACCTTGATAGCACGTGGCTAAAGCTAAGTAGCTAACAAAAAGATTTAGAGACTCTTAACCCAAAATCTCTTGTCCAAAACCATCTCTCGGGATTTTAAAGCAATTTTGAACCAATTACTTTAACATTTGTCCAATTGGTGGTGTTTTGAATATAGACGATTTCTGCATTTGATGACCCGCCAATCAAAAAGCCACCGACACCTGACAGATGTCAAACTACTCGTCTGGCATTCCCAAACCACATATTAAAATATCAGATCCGTGTGACCTTGTCGACACTTTTCCAAAATGGCCAGCAGAACCTTGTTAGACTGTAGAACTTTAAGAGCTTTTTGAAGAAAGTTTTAGGACAAAAATTGTGGACGCCATCAACCCTGTTTTTTTCACTGCCGTCTGACAGCGGGGTCTGAACATGACCTCTGTACAAAATGTAGGGTCCAAGGGGGCCGCATGAGTGCTGGTGACCTTTGACCTAAGAAGAATTACGCCTCCTTTTCTGAGATATCTCACTAGCGCTTTGCCAGAGAGCACTCTGCTTTTCAACACTAGATCAGGTGGTGAGTCTCCACATGTGTAGCATTCATGGGGTGCATGGTGGCAAAAGTGGACCTCTACAGGCCTAGTAATCCCACTCACTCAAAACGTTAGGCCCAAACTCATCTTTTCTCCTATTTCTCCCCACTACTTTCTTCAAGAGCTTCCAAATTGTCAAACTTGCATTAGACAGTGTCTCTCCACATGTGTACCCCTTTTGGAGGTTCTGGCTTGAAGGAAGACCTCCAGGTTCCCTGTGTGACCCATTCAATTTAAGCCTTTTCTCCTCTTTCTTCTCTCTACTTTTTCTGAGAGCTTCCAAATTGTCAAACTTGCATTAGACAGTGTCTCTCCACATGTGTACCCCTTTTGGAGGTTCTGGCTTGAAGGAAGACCTCCAGGGCCCTGTGTGACCCATTCAATTTAGGCCTTTTCTCCTCTTTCTTCTCTCTACTTTTTCTGAGAGCTTCCAAATTGTCAAACTTGCATTAGACAGTGTCTCTCCACATGTGTACCCCTTTTGGAGGTTCTGGCTTGAAGGAAGACCTCCAGGTTCCCTGTGTGACCCATTCAATTTAAGCCTTTTCTCCTCTTTCTTCTCTCTACTTTTTCTGAGAGCTTCCAAATTGTCAAACTTGCATTAGACAGTGTCTCTCCACATGTGTACCCCTTTTGGAGGTTCTGGCTTGAAGGAAGACCTCCAGGGCCCTGTGTGACCCATTCAATTTAGGCCTTTTCTCCTCTTTCTTCTCTCTACTTTTTCTGAGAGCTTCCAAATTGTCAAACTTGCATTAGACAGGGTCTCTCCACACATGTACCCCTTTTGGAGGTTCTGGCTTGAAGGAAGACCTCCAGGGACCCTGCGTGACCCATTAGATTTAGACCTTTTCTCCTCTTTCTCCCCTATACATTCTTTGAGAGCTCCCAAATTGTCAAACTTGCATTAGACAGAGTCTCTCCACATGTGTACCCCTCTTGGAGGTTCTGGCTTGAAGGAAGACCTCCAGGGCCCTGTGTGACCCCTCCACGAGCATACCGATTATGTGATACCACTCAAAATTAGGCCAAATTGTGAGTCATCATCTGCTGCAATCAGAGGGAAATAACAGAATATAACAAATGTGCTAGTTTGAAACAATAATTTGGTCCAATAATATTGAAATAATAATAACTGCATAACATTAATTCATTTCCGTACTTAAATAATACAAATATACCAAATTAAATGTTACACAGACCATGTAACTTGCTGGCACTAAACCTGTAAGAAATAGTTCTTCTCAGTCTTCTCTATGTTTACATTTTCACACTTTGCACTATTTTATTACACTTTATTAATAGTTTCTTACATACTCATTTTTGCACCTTCATTTTTAGAAGTTATTGTTAAGTGTTCAATGTAATTTTACTAGTAGGTTTACATTGTTTGAGTATTTTCCATGCTTGTGTTGACATTTATTTCCTGCAGTGATATTTGAGGGATTAGAATAACAGGAAGTTACTTTTGAAATGAAAATATTAAGATTGAATATTTTCCCTCCTGGTTGATATTTTCCATAGGTCATAAAAATACAATAATAGACCAACTTAAAAAACCGTATATGGTGATAGTTTTCAGTCAAACAAGTGTGCATCTCTGACATCTCTGATCCTTCTTGAGCTGAGTCGCCAGGTGCAAGTGCTGCCCCTCCCCCCTCCACCGCTGCGGTGTACTTCAAAGGCTGTGACTGGAGCCAGCTTGTTAATTGAAGCCACGTAGTATGACTCCTTAAAGTCACACTCTCACCTCTACTTAACTTTGTCCATTAAATGGACTTTTACTGCTCGTACTGGACTTATTTTTGGATATGTTGCACAAAATAATGCATTGATGAGGGAGAAATTGGTTTCAGCTTGTTAGCACCTTGCTAGAGCTAAGTGGCTAACCAGAAGTGCTACAGACTCAAAATTTGTTTACACTTATTCGGAACCTACCTCAGAAATTGTAGTACAATTTCCAAGAAATTGCGACTTTCGCTGATTTTTTTCACCTGCTTTTGGCCGCACAGTAGCACTTGGTTTAATTATTTGACAGATGTCAAAATGATTATTTTTTTCAATCAGATTAATCACACTCTAGAATTTTTATAATAATAATAATAATAATAATGAACGTTGTAACGCAGTTTACATTTGTTAAAATCTCAAAGTGCTGCAAAGTATAAAAAAAAAAAATAGAAAGCTGGAATATATAATAGAAAATTAAAATGGAAATAAAAACATGAAAAACACTAGATAAACACTAGATAAAACAGAAACATAGATAAAAGTAGAAATAAAAACATGAAAGCACTGGATAAAACAGACAGGCAAGCAGTGCAGTAAAAAAACAAGGCAGAGAAATTAGATGAAAGCTGTGCTAAAAGGGTGGGTTTTTAGTCCCTTCTTTAAACGGTCGACTGACTGTGGTGTTCTAAGATGTTCGGGGAGAGCGTTCCAGAGTTTGTCCATTGTTTGTAAGTTTGTCCTGATGGGTTTGAGGAGGTTGGTGTTTGAGGAGCGGAGGTTGAGGGGAAACTAAGTCCTTGAGGCAGGAGGGGGCGTTGCCGTAGATGCATTGATGAGTTAGCAGGTTCATCTTGAATTAGGTCCAGGATGCAATAGGGAGCCAGTGGAGTGATTTGAGGATAGGTGTGATATGATCACGCTTGCGCACTCTCATCAGGATCCTCGCAGCGCTGTTTTGGATGTACTGGAGCTTTTTGATGCTCTTTTTGTGGACCCTGACGAGAAGTGCGTTGCCGTAATGAAACCTGGAGGAGATGAAGGCGTGGGCGAGTCTTTCAGTGTCGGCTGTGGTGAGTGAGGGGCGGAGTCTTGAGATGTTGCGGAGGTGAAAGAAAGAGGTTTAGCACATATGGTTGATGTGGGCTTCAAAGTTCAGGTGGGGGTGGATTTTCACTCCCAGGTTGGTGACAACTGGGGAGAGTGGCAGGTCCTGTCCAGAGAAGGTGATGCTAGTTATGGGGCATGTGTTGATCTGGTGTGGGGTGCCTGTTTTCATGACCACTGTTTTTGAGCTATTGAGCTGCAGGAAGTTGATGCTCATCCATGCCTTTATCTCCTCCAGGCAGGTGGTGAGAAAGGAGAGGGGTGTTGGAGATGAGGGTGAGGTTTGCATTGTTTGCAGGTAGAGCTGTGTATCATCAGCATAGCAATGGAAGGATATTCCATGCCTGCTGATGATACAGCCAAGGGGTAGCAGGTACAGGGCGGTTTCTGTATCGGCAGGCTGTTTTCGCACTCCTTTTGCACACACACACAACGCTTGCTCCGTGCCTTTCTTCAGTTTTTCAACCTGACGCTTATGACAAGCCGGTTTGATTCAGGGTATGAAGGTGCTACATGAATTCTGACTTTTAGAGGTGTAAAAGCTGTGGTTGACCCAGTGAGGAAGGTTGTAGTCGTTCCCCAGACTGCTGTCAGGTGTGGATCTATTGTGCAACTTAAAGAGAGGCACTGCGTGTAGCGGCTGCTCACCCATGCTTACTTGCTTAAGGTTGTCCATCGTATCCGATGACGACAATCCATCTCTATGTTTTGTGAGTCCTCATGTGGCTGAATAGTCCAATCCGTGATCCACATGATCTGCCGCAAACAGAGCAGGTGAAGGCACTGACTGGGGGTGCAGGTGTGGCAATGGCTTCATGCGTTCTTTGACGCTTCCTGGCTCGTTGACCACTTCGGTCCTCCTCAAGCTTATGAACTCCTTGTTGGAGGAGCTGCCGCCAGGTGGAACGTTGGGCTGCAGTGTCCTCCAGCTGGGTCGGGTTCAGGCCGCATTTCTTCATGACAGTCTTCATTTGATCTTTATAACGCTTTTTTGGGCCTCCTGCCAAGCGGTGACCAAGATGAAGCTGACCATAAAGCACCTTGCGTGGTAAACGTTCTTCTGGCATCCTGATAACGTGGCCTAGCCAACGAAGTTGGTGCTGGGTGACTGTAGCCTCCACACTGGTGCAGTTGGTCTTGCAGAGTATTTCAGTGTGGGGCATTCTGTCCTTCCAGGATATCCCCAGGATGCATTGTAAGCACCTGATGTGGAAGGCCTCCAGCATCCTGAGGTGGCGGCTGTACAGGGTCCACGCTTCACAGCTGTAGAGGAGGGTTGTCATGACCACAGCTAAATAGACCGCTACCTTGGTATGTAGCTTAAGGTCTTTGTTCTGGAAGACCCTTCCCCTCAGTCTGCTAAAAGATGCTGACGCCTGCTTGATCCGGTTTGGAACCTCCCTGTTGATACTGCAATCGTCAGAGAGAAAGCTGCCAAGGTATTTGAAAGAGTCCACTACTGCTAGTGGTTTATTGTCGATGGTGAAGGTTGGTGGATGAGGTGGAGGAGTGGATGCCCACTGGCATATTACCTCGGTTTTTGCCACGTTGACAGAGAGGCCCAGTCTGCCATAAGCACTTGCAGCGGCTGAGAGGGTAGCTTGCAGCGCTTCCGGTGTGTGGGCCACAACTGCGCAGTCATCTGCGTATTGGAGTTCAATGACTTGCACTGGTGTGACTTTTGTGACTGCTTGGAGCCTCCGGATGTTAAACAGGTTCCCGTCAAGTCGGAAGTCGACGGTAACGCCACTGTCCTTCTTGATCCTCTCATGAAGCAGCAGAGTCATACACAGGAGGAAGATATTAAACAAGACCGGAGCAAGAACACATCCCTGGCGTACACCGGTGCACACCTTAAAGGGTTCTGATTCCTGGCCGCCAATAGTCACACGTGACATCATCCCTTCATGGAATTGCCTTAGGATGTTGACAAACTTCTGTGGGCAGCCGAACTTCAGGAGGATATTCCAGAGAAGCTCCCTGTTGACGGTGTGAAAAGCCTTCGACAGATCAATGAAAGCAACAAAGAGGTCCTGGTGCTGCTCCCTACACTTCTCCTGAAGCTGCCGTGTTGTGAACACCATATCCACAGTGCTCCTGTTCTTCCTGAAACCACATTGTGACTCCGGCAACAGGTCTTCCGTGATGTTGTTCACCAGCCTGTGTAGCATGACTTTAGCCAGGACTTTACCAGCAACAGCCAGAAGTGAAATGCCACGACTGTTGCCACAGAGGGACTTGTCCCCCTTGCCTTTGTAGATGGTGATAATATTGGCATCTCTCCACTGCTGAGGGACAGTTTCATGCTTCCACACTTTGCTGATGACAAGGAAAAGGGCACGGATGGAAAGGTAGCCTCCTTACTTGAAGATCTCTGCAGGGATGCTGTCAGGACCAGGGGTCTTGTTGTCTTTCAGAGATCTTATTGCACTCTTAACCTCTCCAAAGGTTGGTGGAAGGTCAAGGTAATGGATGTTTGGGTAGTCAGGTAGTTCCTCCAGAACTGAGGGGTCTGTTGGGGCGGGCTGATTTAGCAGAGTTTCAAAATGTTCTGCCCATCTTTTGGTGATGAGCTTCTGGTCTTTTATGAGGGTTGTACCATCGTTAGACCTTAGCGGGTAGACAGCGCAGTTTATTGGGCCGTAGATGGTTTTCATTGCCTCGTAAAAGTTGTGCATATCATTTTTGTTAGCATGAGATTGTATTTCAGCTGCCTTTGATATCCACCACTCATTCTTCAGGGCACACAATTTGGACTGCACCTCCCTTCTGGATGTTTGCCATTGTTGTCGGAGCACACCTGAAGTGGGGTTGTTGAGTACAGCATTGTGTGCTGTGTGCATGTGTTTGAGCATGGTGGTTATTGTGGCTGTGTTGTCATCAAACCAGTCCTGATGCTTTCTGCGCTTATAGCCAATGGATTGGGATGCTGCCTCATAGAGCCTGGAGCTGATAGAGGTCCATTTGTCGTCAATGGAGTCATCACTCTCCAGAATATGCTCGATGTCTTCCAGGTTTTTGGCCAGAGAGAGACGGAGATTGTTCCGAGCCATAGGATCTGCTAGCCGGGTACAGTCAAGCCTCTTCTTCCCTGACTTTTGAAGACGGATAGCAGGGCGTACTTGCACCCGGAGCCTGGTTATGATGAGCCGGGGGTCGGTCCAACACTCAGCTCCTCTCATTGCATGAGTTAGTGATACGTCTTTTATGTCTGAGCGTCTCACAATGGTGTAATCAATCAGGTGCCAATGTTTGGAGCGTGGGTGCATCCAGGATGTTTTGTGCTTATTTTTTAGTTGGAAGATGGTGTTTGTGATGGTCAAGTCATGCTCAGCACAGAGGCTTAGTAGCCGTAGGCCGTTAGCATTGGCTTGTCCAATGCCATGCCTGCCAATAACACCACTCCACACCTTGTTGTCCTTCCCCACTCTGGTATTGAAATCGCCCAACAAAAAGATCTTGTCCTCCTTAGGTGTGCGACGGAGGGCCTCATCTAATGCCCAGTAGAAGCGGTCTTTAACATCTTCCTTTGATGGTAACGTCGGTGCATAGGCACTAAGAAGGGTGGCATATCTTTTCTTAGCCAGAGGGATCCTGAGTGACATGAGCCTTTCACTTATGCCAACCGGTGCTTCTGGGAGTTTTGGTAGGAGGCTGTTTTTTATTGCAAGTCCCACACCGTGCTAATGCTCCCCTCCTGGAGGGTATCCTTTCCAGAAGAAAGTGTAACCTTGCCCTTCTTCCTTCAGGGATCCTTCATCGAGGAGTCTGGTTTCACAAAGTGCAGCAATATCAACATTGTAGCGGTTAAGTTCCGCTGCAATGAGTGCAGTTCTGTGCTGGGGTCTATCAGTGGTAACGCTAGTGTCCAGGAGTGTCCTTATGTTCCATGATACCAGTTTAAGAGGGATTATTTTATTTGCTTTATTTCGACCGCGGAGTGGAATTCCCGACAGGTGCGGTAGCCTGTCCAGGATGGTTTTGAGTGGGCAATGTTTGGGCCACCTTTTCTAGGCTGTTCCCCAGTTGAGTTGAGCAGTGCAATCCTAAATAGGGCTGGTCAGGCGTACAGGGGTCTGCCGAGAGCAGCTGCCACTCAATTTCAGCTACTAGCGACCATAGATAGCCCTGTACCGCTGATGTGCAGGGTTCTGACTAGGAGCTTCCGGTGCATTCATATCTGCTCCCGTTATCAGACACCCCATCGCCACCAGACTTTGTTTCATTTCCGGTAGCTGGTCTCACCGAGGCAGAGATGAATACCTGCGCAGAGGAGCTTGTTTAAAGTGCCACTGGGGGTGCGCATATCCCAGCAGCACTTCTTCACTGTGAGAGGGTGGGATCCGGTGGCAAGGGGAACCCAGGACGACCGGCACTCTTCCACAGTTGCAGGAGACTGCTGGAGCTCCAGTTTTTTGGAGGACCGCCTGTCGTGTGCCGCCAACCACGTTGCTTTTCTTTCAGGGTGTGCTCCCCTAGCCTTTGTCTTCCTAGACTTACCCACAAGGCAGCGGGTCTTCGCCGTATCCCTGGCTAGGGGGCAGTCAGGTACTAGGCCTTTGCCAAGGGCCACCTGGGGTAACAGTAGTTAAGGGGTTAACCTCCTAGTGCCCCAAGACCCCCCAAAGAAGAGCCTCCACTGCCGGATGCACTTTAACGTCACCCATACACACCAGGTCAACACCAATACCGTTATCAATCATCCGTTGTTTGGTCAGAATCATGAGCAAACAACGGATAAAAGTTCAAAGTAATCTGACAATTACTTTTAATTGTTTTTAAATCCCTAAATGGTCTGGCCCCACAATACCTTGACTTGTTCCTTCTTAGTCTCCCTGTCCTTGGCCAGATCAGCATCTGAACATCTCCTTTTTTTGTCCTCCGTAAGCCATATAAAAAAATGCAAACTCCAAATCCCCGCAGTCAGTGATTGGCTGGTTGGTGCAGCCTGGACCACAATGTTTTGGGAGCCTGGCCAGTTAACCGAGACCAAGGTTTTTCACAGTATATTCAGAGGACAGACAGCCAGCGGATCGTAAGGAGAAGTTTTTTTGTACGTGACTAGCTTAGAAACAACGTAAGAAGACTTAGAATATACCTTTAATATTGGGGAGGTCATGTGTAGGCACTAGTTTGTGATGGAGAGGTAGTAGAACTAAAACAGCTAGTGTACTAGTCACGACACAATGAAGGGGGGATGAAGATGGTGTACTGAAATCTGTATTGTTCCAGGTTGATATTCAGTATTGTTACACACTGGTAATAGCAGTCTGAAATAATAATAAAATAAAAACCACAATAAATGTCTAGTACTTTAAAAGCAGTAGATCCATATCACTGTTTTACATAATAAAAATAGATCTACTTGCATAGACAACATTTCCTGAACAAATTCATGCATAAATGCATTACTGTTGTGCATGTAGATGCTCTTAAAGCAAGATAAATCAGCGAGATACACAAGAACTAATACACTTCATAGAACGACATTCAGCATTGTTCTTACTCTAAAAAACATTTCTTTATACCTTTAATATGTATTTATTTCGCCCTTGCGGTATCAAAAATGGTATCAAGTATCATATCAAGCATTGGTATTGAATTTGAAGACTGATGCATACCAGTCTGTGATTGCTTGGTAGGCATAGATAATTTGGCTAAGTGATTATACTGTCATGAGCCACCAGATTCTGTACTCTCATCCACTCAGACTGCACGGAGGTCTAGTTCACTTTCCCTTGGGTTCTGTAGCACTTGCCAGTTACTGAAGACATGGATTAAATGCAGTCATGTACATTCGGTGTGATCATTGACTCACATTGACAACAGCCAACTTCTACAGAAGGGTTTGGAGACGCAGGCTCAGTAATGGTAGCCATGTGCTTCCACTAGCTTGCAATGCATTTGAGTGCACATTCACTTAGCTAATGATGCCAAGTAAGTGCAACTTGATTAAACTTGCACTTGGTTCGTGCAAGTTTGTAAAAAAGAATTAGGTTTCACAAAATTTACAGTGTCTCACACTTGCACTTAACTTTAAGCAAGTTAGGTTTATTTAAAGTTTTAAAAAAAACCAAGACAAATCCACATCACTTCAGCAGATAGCATGTAGCACTGGTATATGCATGCTACTAAAGTGCCAACTAAATTCTAGCTATGGACAGAACTACATAAATCCTTAGGAATATTAATTTCACAGTCAGACTTATGTCACAGTATTTATTGCCATCTTTGTCACGTGTTGTTCTAAAGTTAATGATTATTTGCAAAAAAAAAAAATGTTTATGAGTTTGAACATCAAATATGTTGTCTTTGTAGCATATTCAATTGAATATGGGTTGAAAATGATTAGCAAATCATTGTATTCCGTTTATATTTACATCTACCACAATTTCCCAACTCATATGGAAACGGGGTTTTTATAATGCTATAATTGTTGCTCTGAGCTTTGTAGTCAACTATTGAAATTACTGTCGACTATCTTAACTTTCCATTTCCTCTCCTAAGCTCTGGTACATGATGTCCATGCATAGTGTTAGTAAAACACATGTTGACAGCATACCTTACTTTGTTGGGTGAGGTTTATTTTCATGCAGATTTGATAGTGGTGCCAATGTGGCAGGCTAACATTAAGTCATTTTATTTAGAACAGTGTTTCCTAAAGAATTATGTTGAAACCCAACTGTTCTGGCGAGGCATGGGGATAGTTCTGTCAATATAATAATTGTTAGTATGGCACGGGTTGGCCATTAGTCTAGCCATCGTCCATCAGTTGTTTTGCTTTATACTTAAAGTTAAATATGAGTAAGTTAATGCATTTCTTTGGATATGTTAGGAACAGTGTTGAGACTGAATTTGAAGGTTGAATATTCTCATAAACATAGCAAACATACTGTACATGTTACAATTACTTCTATAGATGTTTGTCCCCAAAGGAATGTGGGGCACCCAAAAGTGACTTTTGTGAGTTTGTGTATTTGTGTACAATTGAAGTCCCCAAAATGGACTTTAAAATTATTTGTCCCCAATGTGATGGTATTTTTACTTTTTGGAAAAAAGTTGTTAGAAACTAAAATCTCAGGTGATTTCCATAATCTGGGTATTCCCAGTGATACATCCTACCTACTGGCATCTCTCTAAACCTTTCAGAAAGTGGTGTCCTCAAAAGTATGGTATTTTTATGGGCGCCCCCAAAATGGACATAAGGGAGTATGTGTGTACAATTTGGATTCATATTATATATATATTTTATTTTTTCAGAATATAATCATCACACAGTTGACTGTTGACCTTTTGGGTATGAAATGGCATCACTTCATTATTCTTTGTCAGTCTTATTATATTAATTATTGAGCAATAATGTGGGGGTCACAGTACACAGTGACTTTGACTTTTGACCTGTGACCACCCAAATCTGTTCAATTCATCCTTGCATCTGAGTAGACATTTCTTCCAGATTTGAAGAAATTCCCACAAACCATTTCTGTTAAATCACATTCATGAGTTACCTCTGTCCTTTGGAAATCCAATCAGTTCATCCTTGTCCTAAGTGAAGCGGTCTCAGTTCTCCCACTTAAGTCTATCAGGACCTAAAACACTAACTATAGCTAACATGAGCACAGTGTGCTGCCGACTGAAGATAAACGTGCACTTCTGTTACACTTATTAAAAGCAGATCAGTAAAATTAAGTCTAAAAAATAATTAATATCTGTTCTGATAAACCGTAACATCACAGACATTTCTCACAAGTTAGCTATATGAATAAGGGGGCAAGGTCAAGTTTAAATAGAATAGAAAATTATATAATTAAAGTAGATTTTATTCAGGGTCTATGAATCATTTTCACTGCTAATTTAATTTAATGACAAATTATAACCTAACATTATTAAATATTAAATGCCATAAAAACAAAAAACAAAAGGTGAAATTCCATATAATGTATATTATTTTACTTAAAACACCTTGTAACTGCCATTTCTTTAGTGCAAGACCTTCTGGCGCAATAATGGGAAATGTCCAGAGGGGGCAATAGAGAGCAAAATGTGTGTGTATATTCTGATATTCCAACTGAGTACACACACGACAAAGTGTGTATTTTTTATCAGTTTGGCATCTTTCTGAGGACCTCTCTGAAACTTTGAGAGAAGCATATTTACAGCCTCCAGAGGCCATTGCAGTGAAAATCTTGTGAGGACCGGCCTAAATGTCCTCACTTTCCAAAATGGTCCTCACTCGAAAGGTTATCTACTCGTGATGGTCCTCACAAAGATAGCAGTACAAACACACACACACACACACACACACACACACACACACACACACACACACACACACACACACACACACACACACACACACACACACACACACACACACACACACACACACACACACACACACACACACACACAAACCTATGACGATTGTGTTAGCAGAATGTTTTCTCACCTTGGGACAGAGTGAACTGTACGTGAAGTCTCACGTCAAATACAGTTCATTATGTTCAAGGACATAACAATGAATACACAATACACACAGATTATATGACAGATTGTTTAGGTTTGGGAAGAAAATGTACCAGGATGCTGTGTTGCTCGGGTCGCATGACCGTGATCATTTGGCGTGTTCCCAAGATGCAGCAAGCAGGTACAAAAGGTATTTAATGGCTTAAATAAACAAAATACCACTAGAAAGGGCACCAAAGCACAGGGAAGGCTATGCAAAACGAAACTGAATGTGTAAAAACAAAACGGAATGCTGGAGAACAGCAAAAACTTACGGGTGAAAACGTGCAGCCGGAGAAGCATCCACAATGTATCAACAGACATGACGAGCAGCAAAGTCTCAACTCAAACAACTATAATTAATTACAAAATGAGAACAGCGGCGAGGAGAAGACGCTCAGAGGTGGGATTTGAAGCTGCTTGCAGGATCACACAAAGAAAACAGGAAAAACGACCGAAGTAGGATCACTAAACCGAAATTAAGACACTAAAGACATGAAAACGCCCACAACCTGGTGAGCGACCAGACTTTAGACAGCTCGGTCTCCTCCCCAGCGCTGGTATTGCTTTCGTTTAACTTACCCTATTTTCCGGACCATAGGGCACACTGGATTATAAGGAGCGCTGCCGATAAATGGTCTATTATCGATCTTTTTTCATATATAAGGCGCACCGGATTATAGGGGGCATTAAAGGAGTCATATTATTACTATTTTTTTCTGAATTGAAAACATTTCCTTGTGGTCTACATAACATGCAATGGTGAAAAAACGTCCGACCGGAACTCTCTAATAACTACAGTTCCTTGGGTGAATAATGTAAACTCAC
>NC_084558.2:45718327-45783327 GCF_033978685.3 Nerophis lumbriciformis | reverse complement strand
TCAAATTAAAAAAGCTGCAGAAAAAAAATTATATGAAAATCAAATCAAATAAAAAATGAAAAAATACAATAAGAAAAAGCTGCAGAAAAAAAAGAAAATCAAATAAAATAAAAAATGAAAAAATACAATTAAAAAAAGCTGCAGAAAGAAAAAACTATGAAAATTAAATCAAATAAAAAATGAAAAAATACAATTTAAAAAAGCTGCAGAAAAGAAAAAAGTATGGAAAAAAAAAAATAAAAAAAATGAAAAATTACAATTAAAAAAACTGCAGAAAGAAAAAAAAAAGATTAAAATGTAATGAAATAAAACAATGACAAAATTAATCATCTATGGCCCCTGGGATGATATTTGATTAGTATTTGAACCGGCCCGTAGGCCACAGCCGCCTTCTGCTGTTTTGCACGCACCAATACTCCATCAGTGTTGGCGCTAGGAATTTTCAAAACGGGGTCCCAGGGACCCCATCAAGTCATTAAAATTGGGTCCCACGATACATTTTTGGAGTCCCACTTTATTGTAACCGTTTTGAAAACAAATGATAAATGTATGCATTATCCTGTTATATCTCACATTCTATGATGTGTTTTTGGAAAAAGGTTGCCATAAACGTTACGTAATTCATTAAAAACAATAATAGAAAAGAAAACATATTTTTATGCATATGTACATTTATTCAGTTATAAACATTCATTCATGGATTTAAACTTTACCCCTGCCGTTAGTTTTTTCCATATTTTTATTGTAATATTTTCAGAATGTGTTTGTTCTATTTTTGCCCAAAGTAAGACAATGAAAACAATCTGAAGTTGTCCTTATTTTTTTTTAGTTTTAATGCCACTATTTTAATAGTCCGGCCCGCGTGTGCACAGATTTTCCTCCATGCGGCCCCTGAGCTAAAATGAGTTTAACACCCCTGGTTTAGCTGATTGGAGAGCTCGCTTCCACAGCTCGCGGGTCCACGACGATGACTTCTGTTTTGTTTAACCAGCCGTTTTACTGCCGCGTCACAGACAGCGTTTGGAAACAATTAAGGCAGTATTTTTTTTAACCTTTTTGAGCCACCAGTAGAAATCACTAAAAAACAAAACTCAGTTGACAGTAAAAAAAAATCGTTGTCGCAATTGTTGGGTGTGACTTTAAACCATAACCAAGCATGCATTACTATAGCTCTTGTCTCAAAGTAGGTGTACTGTCACCACCTGTCACATCACACCGTGACTTATTTTGAGGTTTTTTTTGCTGTTTTCCTGTGTGGAGTGTTTTAGTTCTTGTCTTGCGCTCCTATTTCGGTGGCTTTTCCTCTTTTTTTTGGTATTTTCCTGTAGCAGTTTCATCCTTTGAGCGATATTTTTCTACTTTGTTTTAGCAATCAAGAATATTTCAGTTGTTTTTATCCTTCATTGTGGGGACATTGTTGATTGTCATGTCATGTTCGGATGTACATTGTCTTTGCTCCACAGTAAGTCTTTGCTGTCGTCCAGCATTCTGTTTTTGTTTACTTTGTAGCCAGTTCATATTTAGTTTCGTTCTGCATAGCCTTCCCTAAGCTTCAATGCCTTTTCATAGGGACACTCACCTTTTGTTGATTTTTGGTTTAAGCATTAGATACCTTTTTACCTGCACCCTGCCTCCCGCTGTTTCCGACATCAATAAAGCAATTAGCTACCGGCTGCCACCTACTGATATGGAAGAGTATTACACGGTTACTCTGCCGAGCTAAACAACAACACATAATTTGCTGGTTTGAAAAAAATATTTTGAACCCAAATAGGTGAATTTAGATCATCTCCCACGGCACACTAGTGGTTGAAAAACACTGAATTAAGGTATTTAAATAAACATTTACAAAATCTGTCTGATTCAATAATTTATTTGTAAATATATATCTGCGGCTTATAGTCCAGTGCGACTAATATATGGAAACAAACTTTCTTTCCTTTTTTTTTTATTTTTTATTTTTTTATAGATAAGATAAATAAATATTTTCTTGGATAAAAGGGAAAGTAAAACAATATAAAAATAATGACATAAGGGAGAAAAAAGAAAGAAAAAATAGTAATTAAATGAAAATGTTAGTGGACCAACAGCACAAACAATCAAGTGTGCTTCAGGGACTGTGTTGTGTCCCTTGCAGAAATGTTGTCCATGTTGTGGGAACCAGAATATTGATAGCAGAAAGAAACAACCCCTTTTGTGTGAGTGGGTGTGTATGAGTGTGAATGGGGGAGGGAGGTTTTTTTTTTGGGTTGATGCACTAGTTGAAAGTGTATCGTGTGTTTTTTTCTATGTTGATTTAATAATAATAAAAAAAATAAAAAAAATAAAAATAAAATAAAATAAAATAAAAAACATTGGTATATAATGTTTTTTATTTTATTTTATTTTTTATTTTTTTCATGCAATATTGATCATTTATTGGCGTGCATAGGGACGAGGAGATGCCGTAACGAGAACAGTCTGTAAGTCTAAAAGCAACGTTTTAGAAAAAAATAACAGAAGCTTTGATACTATTTGGAGAGAAGAAGGGTTGAGACTGCGGCAGACCTTCAGTAAACCGGGCAGGACTCGGCTAAGCTTCTATCCTTGATAGGACTCGCGCTCTGCTGTTTGAGCCCGCACCAAAGATAAAGACGGGAGAAGAAAGCGGAGGCGGATAACAAACACATGGAAAAGCAAACAAAAAGATAAAAGTAAGACTCACTAAAAGGGAAGCAATTGGGAGCCAGGAGTCCCTCAACAGTAGAAAAGAAGAGGGAAATTGAACTGATGAGAAGAGAGATTTTTTCTTTGTCTGATTCATGGTTTTGGTCTTTGCCACCCCTAGGAACAAAATGGGTCATACTTGAAGTTTCTAGCAAAAAAATATGGCATTGGAATTAGAATGATGAGAACAGGCCTTTGCCATCCAAACCTGGCTGCTTGTACAAAACCCCCAAACCAGTGAAGTTGGCACGTTGTGTAAATGGTAAATAAAAACAGAATACAAAGATTTGCAAATCCTTTTCAACTTATATTCAATTGAATAGACTGCAAAGACAATATATGTAACGTTCGAACCGGAAAACTTTGTTATTTTTAGGAAATATTAGCTCATTTGGAATTTGATGCCTGCAACATGTTTCAAAAAAGCTGGCACAAGTGGCAAAAAAGACTGATCAACTCATCAAACACTTATTTGGAACATCCCACAGGTGAACAGGCTAATTGGGAACAGGTGGGTGTAAAAGCAGCTTCCGTGAAATGCTCAGTCGTTCACAAACAAGGACGGGGCGAGGGGTCACCACTTTGTGAACAAATGCGTGGGCAAATTGTCCGACGGTTTAAGAACAACATTTCTGTTGCAAGGAATTTAGGGATTTCACCATCTACGGTCCGTAATATCATCAAAAGGTTCAGAGAATCTGGAGAAATCACTGCACGTAAGCGATGATATTACGGACCTTCCATCCCTCAGGCGGTACTGCATCAAAAAGTGACATCAGTTTGTAAAGGATATCACCACATGGGCTCAGGAACACTTCAGAAAACCACTGTCAGTAACTACAGTTGGTCGGTACATCTGTAAGTGCAATATAAAACTCTACTACGCAAAGCGAAACCCATTTATCAACAACACCCGGAAACGCCGCCGGCTTCGCTGGGCCCGAGCTCATCTAAGATGGACTGATGCAAAGTGTTTTGACAAGTCCCCATTGCAAATTGTTTTTCGAAACTGTGAACGTTGTGTCCTCCGGAACAAAGAGGAAAAGAACCATCCGGATTGTTACAGGCGCAAAGTTGAAAAGCCAGCATATGTGATGGTATGGGGGTGTATTAGTGCCCAAGGCATGGGTAACTTACACATCTGTGAAGGCGCCATTAATGCTGAAAGGTACATACAGGTTTTGGAGCAACATATGTTGCCATCCAAGCAACTTTATAATGGACGCCCCTGCTTATTTCAGCAAGACAATGCCAAGCCACGTGTTACAATAGCGTGGCTTTGTAGTAACAGAGTCCAGACCTGTCTCCCATTGAAAATGTGTGGCGCATTATGAATGACTGTTGAACAACTTAACCTTCGTCTTGTGTTAGGGTCGGCACCGACCCGTTTTAGTTTTTGAATGCATAAAAGAACCACAAAAATTTAGTTTTTTGCATCAAGGCTTTTTGACTTTGTCAGGAACCTCTATTTCTACAAAATAAAACTTTTTTTTTTTTTTTCACTAAATTATAAAATGCTCTAGTTGAAATCATGACCTTGGTGTCTTTAGGGTCTGTTTCGACCCAATTATAAAAATAAGATAATAAAGTAATAATTAGAGCCAAAACTGAACACACTGACAGCCAGCTCCTCTACCAATCTTTTGAGCTTCAGGGGATTTTCATTTTACCTTGTTATCCAGTACTAAAACAAACAAAGACAGGCATGTCCAGACATGTGAGGTCATTTCAGTATAGAGTTGGTGACTTGCAGAGAAACTAATTGGATGATAGATAATTGTTTTTAGTGTAATTTACAGCTGATTTAAGACATGGGTCAAAGCCGACCCGTTAACATAAGAGATGGTAACAGAAAGCTAACACAGGAGGAAGGTTAAGCTGTACATCAAGCAAGAATGGAAAAGAATTCCACCTGAAAAGCTTCAAAAATTGGCCTCCTCAGTTCCCAAACGTTTACTGAGTCTTGTTAAAAGGAAAGTGGTCAAAATGCCCCTGTGCCAACTTATTTGCGATGTGTTGCTGCCATTAAATTCTAAGTTAATGATTATTGTTAAATTTAAAATAAATACATTTAATAACCCGGAAAGTATGGTATTTTTTTTTTTGTTTTACCAAATGAAAACCATGAAAATGGTACCTTCATCCTTTGATGTTTCAGTAAAAAAAACCCGGGACACCCTCGACTTATTTGTCCAAAGAAGCCAACGCTAACTAGTATGGTATCTCCACTTTATGTAGGATTACATAATGAATAATCTGTGTGTTTTATGTAAAAAAAAAAAAAAGAAAAAAAGGTGGTGTTTCACCATCATGCAAACTCCACTTTGGGTGACATTTTGCAGGGGAGAGACCCTTTCAGCTGCCGCCCTTTGCTTGTTTGTGCACGGCTTTTCACATTTAATCCTGTTTAGACGGACAATTAGAGCCCGTTTTGAATTTTTTGACTATAAGGCACACTTAAAATCCTTTTTTGACTATAAGGCGCACTTAAAATCCTTTTTTGACTATAAGGCTCACTCAAAATCCTTTTTTGACTGTAAGGCGCACTTAACATCCTTTCTTTTTACTATAAGGCACACTCAAAATCCTTTTTTGACTACAAGGCGCACGTAAAATCCTTTTTTTGACTATAAGCTGCACTTAAAATAATTTTTTTGTTTAGTATAAGGCACACTTAAAATCCTTTTTTTGACTATAAGGCAAATTTAAAATCATTTTTTGACTATAAGGTGCACTCAAAATCCTTTTTTGACTATAAGGCGCACTTAAAATCCTTTTTTTTTACTATAAGGCACACTCAAAATCCTTTTTTGATTATAAGGCACACTTAAAATCCTGTTTAGACGGACAATTAGAGCCCGTTTTGAATTTTTTGACTATAAGGCACACTTAAAATCCTTTTTTGACTATAAGGCGCACTTAAAATCCTTTTTTGACTATAAGGCTCACTCAAAATCCTTTTTTGACTGTAAGGCGCACTTAACATCCTTTTTTTTTTACTATAAGGCACACTCAAAATCCTTTTTTGACTACAGGGCACACTTAAAATCCTTTTTTTGACTATAAGGCACATTTAAAATAATTTTTTGACTATAAGGCACATTTAAAATCATTTTTTGACTATAAGGCGCACTCAAAATCCTTTTTTGACTATAAGGCGCACTTAAAATCCTTTTTTTTTACTATAAGCAGAGGTGGGTAGAGTAGCCAGAAATTGTACTCAAGTAAGAGTACTGTTACTTTAGAGATTTATTACTCAAGTAAAAGTAATGAGTAGTCACCCAAATATTTACTTGAGTAAAAGTAAAAAGTATGTTGTGAAAAAACTACTCAAGTACTGAGTAACTGATGAGTAACATACACACACATATCATATATATATATATATATATATATATATATATATATATATATATACACATACATTGATATATACAGTATATCATTTATATTTATTTATTTTGCCGTTTTTGTTTACATGTTAAAGGTGTTTTAATGAATATACATGCATGTTTAACACATATAGATTCCTTTCTTTCATGTTGACAAGAATATAAGTTGGTGTATTACCTGATTCTGATGACTTGCATTGATTGTAATCAGACAGCAGTGCTAACGTCCACGTTTTCAAATGCAGGAGAAAAAAAGTTCCTCCTTTCTGTCTAATGCCACATGAAAGTGGTTGGTTTTTGGTATCTTATTTGTCCAGCTTCCATATTCGTTTTCACACACTTTACAAGAAATACATTGGCGGCAAATTCCGTAGCTTGCTAGCTTGTTTGCGCTGGCTTTCGGAGACTCTTATTTTGAAAGCGCAGGCGCGATGGAGTGGCACTTTTATTGTGAAGACAGGAACTGTGCAGTCAGTCTTTAGGCTTGTGACGGGATGTACGTTTGAAATAAAAAAGTGTCTTTTTTCCTTCACACTTTTGATTGATTGATTGAAACTTTTATTAGTAGATTGCACAGTACAGTACATATTCCGTACAATTGACCACTAAATGGTAACACCCCAATAAGTTTTTCAACTTGTTTAAGTCAGGTCATGTGACCGCCTGGCTCTGTTTGATTGGTCTAACGTCACCAGTGACTGCATCTGATTGGTGGAACGGAGTGAACGTCACCAGTGACTGCATTTGTTGAAACGCAGGCACTATGACAGACCAAAACAAACAAAGCGTGCATTAACAGATCGATAAAAATTAGTAGCGAGTAGCGAGCTGAATGTAGATAAAAGTAGCGGAGTAAAAGTAGCGTTTCTTCTCTATAAATATACTCAAGTAAAAGTAAAAGTAAGTTGCATTAAAACTACTCTTAGAAGTACAATTTATCCCAAAAGTTACTCAAGTAGATGTAACGGAGTAAATGTAGCGCGTTACTACGCACCTCTGACTATAAGGCACACTCAAAATCCTTTTTTGATTATAAGGCACACTTAAAATCCTGTTTAGACGGACAATTAGAGCCCGTTTTGTCTCGGAGGAGCGATTAGGAGAGCGTTTGCTATACGTACAACACCTTTTGCTTTTTGAGCATTCTCAGCCTCGCCAGGGCTGATTTATTTGCAATCCCGTGGATTTCTGCCAAAAAAGAAAATAAATAAAAAGGCTTTTTTTTTTTTTTTTTGTTCCCCCCTTTTTTTGTTTACTAGGGAGGACTGAAGGCTAGTGAGCCACCTCAAATGGCTTATATATTTTTTAGAGCTCCGTTTCATACCTCGCAGGCTGCCATTGGTTTTAGGTGGCTGGTGCAGTCAGAGTCAACTTGCAGAGATTTTTGCAGAAATTGCCGGAGACAGACGATCCATCACTGGGGACAAATAGTTTGCTCGGCGCCGTTAATGCGGGATTGCCTTTGAAAGCGGGCACCCGTGGGAATAATAAAAGCACAACATCAAAAAAAAAACAAGAAAAAAAAGTACGGCAGGGTGGTCAAAATCGGGAAAGTTGGCTGCGGGTTTTTAGGTTTTCAATGACCCCGACAGAATTGTAAAAGTTTTATTGCATTGCCGAGAATGATAAAAAAGAAGGTGCATATTTAAAAGCAAAGTTTTGCTGAGCGATGCATTTCTCCCGGAGAACTTTTTTTAAATCTATCAAACTCATTTACTGGTCAGGTCGCTAATATCGACTTGTGCGACACATAGTGGGAGGTGGGTTTGCTCTGAAGTCACAACAGGTATAACAACACGAATAGAAATAACCTGTTTAACTGCATGAACATTGGAAAAAAAAAGTCTTAACTTGAATAACATCTACCGTATTTTCCGGACTATAAGGCGCACCTAAAATAATTTTTTTGACTATAAGGTGCACTTAAAATCATTTTTGACTATAAGGCGCACTCAAAATAATTTTTTGACTATAAGACACACTTAAAATCATTTTTTGACTATAAGGCGCACCTAAAATCCTTTTTGACTATAAGGCGCACTTAAGATCCTTTTTTGACTATAAGGTGCACCTAAAATCCTTTTTTGACTATAAGGCGTAACTAAAATCCTTTTTGGACTATAAGGCGCACTTAAAACCATTTTTTGACTATAAGGCGCTCTTAAAATCCTTTTTTGACTATAAGTCGCACCTAAAATCATTTTTTGACTATAAGGCGCATTTAAAATCCTTTTTTGACTATAAGGCGCACCTAAAATCCTTTTTTTTTACTATAAGGCACACTTAAAATCCTTTTTTGACTATAAGACGCACTTAAAATCCTTTTTTTGACTAGAAGGCACACTTAAAATCTTTTTTTGACAATAAGGCACACTTAAAATCATTGTTTGACTGTAAGGCGCACTTAAAATCTTTTTTTTGACTATAAGGCACACTTAAAATTTTTTTGTCTGACTACAAGGCACACCTAAAATATTTTTTTGACTATAAGGCGCACTCAAAATCCTTTTTTGACTATAAGGCGCACTTAAAATCCTTTTTTTGACTACAAGGCGCAGTTAAAATCCTTTTTTTACTATAAGGCACACTTAAAATCCTTTTTTTTGACTATAAGGCGCACTTAAAATCATTTTTTGACTATAATGCGCACTTAAAATCCTTTTTTTTTTTTTTTTTTTTTTACTACAAGACGCACTTAAAATATTGTTTTTTACTATAAGACGCACATAAAATCCTTTTTTGACTATAAGGCGCACTTAAAATCCTTTTTTTTTGACTATAAGGCGCACACAAAATCCCTTTTTTTTTTTTTTTTAACTATAAGGCGTACTTAACATCCTTTTTTGACTATAAGGCACACTTAAAATCCTTTTTTTGGACTATAAGGCGCCCTTAAAATCTTTTTTTTTTGACTAGAAGGTGCACTTAAAATCTTTTTTGACTATAAGACGCACTTAAAATCCTTTTTTTTTTTTTTACTATTAGGTGCACTTAAAACATTTTTTTGACTATAAGGCGCACTTAAAATCCTTTTTTTTGACTAGAAGGCGCACTTAAAATATTTTTTGACTATAAGGCGCACTTAAAATCTTTTTTTTGTTTGTTTCAAAACTCGACAGTGCGCCTTATAACCCGGTGCGTCTAATGCAAGGAATAAGTTTGGTTGAGCTTACCCGCCTCGAAGCTATGTTATTTGGAACATTGTGTAATGATAAGTGTGACCAGTAGATGGCAGTCAAACATAAGAGATAAGTGTATGATGGCATTATGTCTCAAGTAAACAACACCGACATTTTAAATGTTCCATTGAGAATATAGAACATTACACACGGCGCTCAAAAATCTATCAAAATGTTTTAGTACGACAAACAGAGGTCATCGTCACGGACCCACTAGCTGCGGAAGCTAGCTCTCCAATCGGCTAAACAGACTCTATAACTCCACGGTGACGTTTTGGTGAATTTTCGAAACAATACAAAAATAATGCCATTATAAGTTAATACTACTAACACAGACACTTGTAAATGTGTTAGCATGCTAACGACGCTAACTTGATTACATTACAATAGCATGTGCAAATATGCATTAAATCACTCCTACAGACACGACACATGGGACGGTTTAGTAAATATGAACTGTTTTAGGTATATTGTAAAACATACACATTGTTGCTGTTGTTTTTGTTTTTTGTACCATACTTTCCGGGCTATAGATATTAAAGGTATTTGTTTTAAAGAGCACCTGAATGCACCATGTGCTCATAATGTATCTAGAGCACCTGAACGCAACTATTGTTGATAATGTACCTAGAGCACCTGAACGCACCATGTGTTTATAATATACCTAGAGCACATGAACGCAAAATGTGTTCATAATGTACCTAGAGCACCTGAACGCACCATGTGCTCATAATGTATCTAGAGCACCTGAATGCACCTATTGTTGATAATGTATCTAGAGCACCTGAACGCACCATGTGTTGATAATGTACCTAGAGCACCTGAAGGCACCATGTGTTGATAATGTACCTAGAGCACCTGAATGCATCATGTGTTGATAATATACATAGAGCACCTGAACGCACCATGTGCTCATAATGTATCTAGAGCACCTGAACGGACCTATTGTTGATAATATACATAGAGCACCTGAACGCACCATGTGCTCATAATGTATCTAGAGCACCTGAACGCACCTATTGTTGATAATGTACCTAGAGTACCTGAACGCACCATGTGTTGATAATGTACCTAGAGCACCTGAATGCACCATGTGTTGATAATGTACCTAGAGCACCTCAACGAACCATGTGTTGGTAATGTACCTAGAGCACCTGAATGCACCATGTGTTCATAATGTACATAGAGCACCTGAACGCACCATGTGCTCATAATGTATCTAGAGCACCTGAACGCAACTATTGTTGATAATGTACCTAAAGCACCTGAACGCACCATGTGTTGATAATGTACCTAGAGCACCTGAATGCACCATGTGTTGATAATGTACCTAGAGCACCTGAATGCACCATGTGTTGATAATATACATAGAGCACCTGAACGCAAAATGTGTTCATAATGTACCTACAGCACCTGAACGCACCATGTGCTCATAATGTATCTAGAGTACCTGAACGCACCTATTGTTGATAATGTACCTAGAGCACCTGAACGCACCATGTGTTGATAATGTACCTAGAGCACCTCAACGAACCATGTGTTGGTAATGTACCTAGAGCACCTGAACGCAAAATGTGTTCATAATGTACCTACAGCACCTGAACGCACCATATGCTCATAATGTATCTAGAGCACCTGAACGCACCTATTGTTGATAATGTACCTAGAGCACCTGAACGCACCATGTGTTGATAATGTACCTGGAGCACCTGAATGCACCATGTGTTGATAATGTACCTAGAGCACTTGAATGCACCATGTGTTGATAATATACATAGAGCACCTGAACGCAAAATGTATTCATAATGTACCTAGAGCACCTGAACGCACCATGTGCTCATAATGTATCTAGAGCACCTGAACGCACCTATTGTTGATAATGTACCTAGCGCACCTGAACGTACCATGTGTTGATAATGTACCTAGAGCACCTGAATGCACCATGTGTTGATAATGTACCTAGAGCACCTGAATGCACCATGTGCCGATAATATACATAGAGCACCTGAACGCAAAATGTGTTCATAATGTACCTAGAGCACCTGAACGCACCATGTGCTCATAATGTATCTAGAGCACCTGAACGCACCAATTGTTGATAATATACCTAGAGCACCTGAACGCACCATGTGTTGATAATGTACCTAGAGCACCTGAATGCACCATGTGTTGATAATGTACCTAGAGCACCTGAATGCACCATGTGTTGATAATATACATGGAGCACCTGAACGCAAAATGTGTTCACAATGTACCTAGAGCACCTGAACGCACCATGTGCTCATAATGTATCTAGAGGACCTGAACGCACCTATTGTTGATAATGTACCTAGAGCACCTGAACGCACCATGTGTTGATAATGTACATAGAGCACCCGAACGCAAAATGTGTTCATAATGTACCTAGAGCACCTGAACACACCATGTGCTCATAATGTATCTAGAGCACCTGAACGCACCTATTGATAATGTACCTAGAGCACCTGAATGCACCATGTGTTGATAATGTACCTGGAGCACCTGAATGCACCATGTGTTGATAATGTACCTAGAGCACCTGAATGCACCATGTGTTGATAATGTACCTAGAGCACCTGAATGCACCATGTGTTGATAATGTACCTAGAACACCTGAATGCACCATGTGTTGATAATATACATATTGGGATAAGGTAAACGCTGGCTGAGTAACAACAATATGAACATTACACAAGGGTTAATACTACTAACACAGACACTTGTAAACGTGTTAGCATAGTCGCTAATGCTAACGACGCTAGCTTGATTACATTACGATAGCATGTGCAAATATGCATGCAAACACTCCGACAGACACGACACATGGGACGGTTTAGTAAATATGAACTGTTTTAGTTATATTGTAAAACGTACACATTGTTGCTGTTTGTTTTTTGTGGCATTTTCCCATTGCATTTGTTTCGTGGTTGGTTTTTGATCATTTTCTCGTTTGGAGCGTTTGCCCCTGCGGCGGCAGGACTGAGGCCACCTGTGTGTTAAAGCCGTGACATGACCTGATGAGGCCAAAGGTGACAGCAGAGAGACACATCTGGTGTGTGAGGTTGCTGATTGGTTGAACCCCACTAAGGTGTCTTTGTGTGCAACAACCAGTGGACCGTGTTGCGGACCCCCCCATTCTAAATGAAGAGCTCCAACGTGAAATAGCCTCTCACTGGGCCTTATATCTTGCTTCTTTATTTTTCATCCCATGCCCCCCCCCCCCTACCCCCTGCCAGCCTTATCGCTGCTGTCTGAGCCAGGAGTGCACTCGGACTCAGAGGGCCGCAGCAGCCCATTTAGGACCATAGAGATGGAACCTGAAAGGAATTGATTGCATTTGGCTTGGGTGGCTTTTGCTCTTTTCTACTTTGCCCGTTGTTCCGATGGCTAATGGTGTTTGGACTAAATGACGCTGACGCGGCTTTGTCGATAACTTGACTAAAAAAAAAAAGAAAAAAAAAAAAGGGTCAGCCGAGTCTGGAAGCCTGAGTATTCGAGGACAAAGAACAAAATGGACTTAAATAGTGCCGAGACTAAAAAACTAACAAGACATTGCATGATCACAAAAAAATAATATTTATCTTAAATGAGTTCTACCTTGTTGCAGCTGCTTAAATAAAGCATGTTTTTGGGGGAAGAGGAATTATTCAAGTCCCACTATAACTGATTATGTATGAAGAAACCAGGGCCTAAACACTCTATGCTGTTGCTTCGGGCCACAATGACTAGTAGGGCTATATGTTTTATTTGACACATATTTTTATTAGGGATGTCCGATAATGGCTTTTTGCCGATATTCCGATATTGTCCAACTCTTTAATTACCGATACCGATATCAACCGATACCGATATATACAGTCGTGGAATTAGCACATTATTATGCCTAATTTGGACAACCAGGTATGGTGAAGATAAGGTCCTTTTTAAAAAAATTAATAAAATAAAATTAATATATAAAAAAAAAAATATTGGATAAAAAAGAAAGTAAAACAATATAAAAACAGTTACATAGAAACTAGTAATTAATGAAAATATATACAATATATATAATGTAGGAACCAGAATATTAATAACAAAGAAACAACCCTTTTGTGTGAATGAGTATGACCTCTGTTTTTTTTTTTACAGTTTTTATCCATTTTGAACGGTGTTTTGTATATAGATTGTCTCTATTGTGATTTGGATTATTTTTAATAATTTACCTGTTTTTAAAAAAATAAAAAAAAGTTTATCCAAAGTGAACGGTGTTTTATATATAGTTTGTCTCTATTGTGATTTGGATTATTTTTAATATTTTACCTGTTTTAAAAAAAAAAAAAAAGTTTATCCATTTTTAACGGTGTTTTATATATAGTTTGTTTTTATTGTGATTTGAATTATTTTAAATGTATGACCTCTGTTTTTTTTTTACACAGTTTTTATCCATTTTGAACGGTGTTTTGTATATAGTTTGTCTCTATTGTGATTTGCATTAATTTTAATATTTTACCTTTGTTTTTTTACACAATTTGTTATCCATTTTTAACGGTGTTTTGTATATAGTTTGTCTCTATTGTGATTTGGATTATTTTTAATAATTTACCTGTTTTAAAAAAAAAAAAAAAAAAAGTTTATCCAATCTGAACGGTGTTTTATATATAGTTTGTCTCTATTGTGATTTGGATTATTTTTAATATTTTACCTGTTTAAAAAAAAAAAAAAAGTTTATCCATTTTTAACGGTGTTTTATATATAGTTTGTTTTTATTGTGATTTGAATTATTTTAAATATATGACCTCTGTTTTTTTTTTACACAGTTTTTATCCATTTTGAAAGGTGTTTTGTATATAGTTTGTCTCTATTGTGATTTGCATTAATTTTAATATTTTACCTTTGTTTTTTTTTTACACAATTTGTTATCCATTTTTAACGGTGTTTTGTACATAGTTTGTCTCTATTGGGATTTGGATTATTTTTAATAATTTACCTGTTTTAAAAAAAAAAAAAAAAGTTTATCCCATCTGAACGGTGTTTTATATATAGTTTGTCTCTATTGTGATTTGGATTATTTTTAATATTTTACCTGTTTAAAAAAAAAAAAAAAGTTTACCCATTTTTAACGGTGTTTTATATATAGTTTGTTTTTATTGTGATTTGAATTATTTTAAATATATGACCTCTGTTTTTTTTTTTACACAGTTTTTATCCATTTTGAAAGGTGTTTTGTATATAGTTTGTCTCTATTGTGATTTGCATTAATTTTAATATTTTACCTTTGTTTTTTTACACAATTTGTTATCCATTTTTAACGGTGTTTTGTATATAGTTTGTCTCTATTGTGATTTGGATTATTTTTAATAATTTACCTGTTTAAAAAAAACAAAAAAAAAACGTTTATCCAATCTGAACGGTGTTTTATATATAGTTTGTCTCTATTGTGATTTGGATTATTTTTAATATTTTACCTGTTTAAAAAAAAAAAAAAAAAGTTTATCCATTTTTAACGGTGTTTTATATATAGTTTGTTTATATTGTGATTTGAATTATTTTAAATATATGACCTCTGTTTTTTTACACAGTTTTTATCCATTTTGAACGGTGTTTTGTATATAGTTTGTCTCTATTGTGATTTGCATTAATTTTAATATTTTACCTTTTTTTTTACACAATTTGTTATCCATTTTTAACGGTGTTTTGTATATAGTTTGTCTCTATTGTGATTTGGATTAGTTTTAATGTTTTACCTCTGTTTTTTTACACAATTTTTGTCAATTTTGAACACATTTTTTTCCCCCATAATTAAAGCATCATTCAGATAACCTTTCTGCCTCAACTCCCACCTGCAATCCAGGCCAGTACATCTTCACAAGTGACAAATGTTCAAGGAAATGCTGCTTATCAGTGACAGAGCAGTGAGGGGCGAAGGATACGTTTGCATTAAAATTTCATATCAAGCGTCCAGTCATTCATTATTTACCATTTTACATCCGCTTCTGCACGCATAATGGGGCCCTCTGCACAGTGGGTGATCTGCATATAAGGGAGGGGCGGTCCTTCGGCCCTTTCAGCTGATCACGATGCTGGTTGTCGGGCTCTGCAGGTTATCGGTATCGCCCGTCTGCCTCACGGGTACAATTATACTTTATCTCTGCAAAGTCGTTTTTTGTTCGGTTTAGTAGCGGTTTAGCCCTTACATATTAAACACACGGCCCAGGTTTCATGAGCTTGCTGAGTATATAAATAAGCTGCAATTTTTTTTTTTAAATAAAATGAATTGCAGTTCTAAATGTGTCCACTGGATGTCGCCATAGCAATTAATGTGTCACACATGACACTGTTTAAAGATGTCGTGTCAGCTGACTTTAAGCGCCCTCTGGATTGGCTGCAGCTAATCAGCTGCTCCTGTTGTGGCTGGTGGCAGACAAATGCTGTACCTCAACAGAAAAAAAAACGAAAACAGCAAGTTGCCAAGACTTAAGTCAACATGACCGTCATCTTGGAAGTCGTTAGAATAACGTGCAGTGCCCGCATTTTGTTTTGATGGCACGATGCGCACCCTGAACTCCATTGATTTGCAGGTAGCCTGGCTAACTTTCTCGTTACTGGCTAACTTCCTGGTAGTCTTGTTAACTTCCTGGTAGTCTTGCTAACTTCCTGGTTACTGGCTAACTTCCTGGTAGCCTTGCTAACTTCCTGGTCACTGGCTAACTTCCTGGTAGACTTGCTAACTTCCTGGTAGACTTGCTAACTTCCTGGTAGCCTTGCTAACTTCCTGGTCACTGGCTAACTTTTTGGTAGGCTTTGCTAACTTCCTGGTCACTGGCTAACTTCCTGGTAGCCTTGCTAACTTCCTGGTCACTGGCTAACTTCCTGGTAGCCTTGCTAACTTCCTAGTCACTGGCTAACTTCCTGGTAGCCTTGCTATTTTCCTGGTAGCCTTGCTAACTTCCTGGTCACTGGCTAACCTCCTGGTAGCCTTGCTAACTTCCTGGTCACTGGCTAACTTCCTGGTAGTCTTGCTAACTTCCTGGTCACTGGCTAACTTTCTGGTAGCCTTGCTTACTTCCTGGTCACTGGCTAACTTCCTGGTAATCTTGCTAACTTCCTGGTCACTGGCTAACTTCCTGGTAGCCTTGTTAACTTACTGGTCACTGGCTAACTTCTTGGTAGCCTTGCTAACTTCCTGGTCGCTGGCTAACTTTCTGGTCATTGGCTAACTTTCTGGTAGCCTTACTAACTTCCTGGTCACTGGCTAACTTCCTGGTAGCCTTGCTAACTTCCTGGTCACTGGATAACTTCTTGGTAGCCTTGCTAACTTCCTGGTCGCTGGCTAACTTTCTGGTCATTGGCTAACTTTCTGGTAGCCTTACTAACTTCCTGGTCACTGGCTAACTTCCTGGTAGCCTTGCTAACTTCCTGGTTATTGGCTAACTTCCTGGTCACGGGCTAACTTCCAGGTCACTGGCTAACTTCCTGGTAGCCTTGCTAACTTCCTGGTCACTGGCTAACTTTCTGGTAGCCCTGCTAACTTCCTGGTAGCCTTGCTAACTTCCTGGTAGCCTTGCTAACTTCCTGGTCACTGGCTAACTTCCTGGTAGCCTTGCTAACTTCCTGGTCACGGGCTAACTTCCTGGTCACGGGCTAACTTCCTGGTAGCTTTGCTAACTTCCTGGTAGCCTTGCTAACTTCCTGGTATCTGGCTAACTTCCTGGTCAATGGCTAACTTCCTGGTAGCCTTGCTAACTTCCTGGTCACTGGCTAACTTCCTGGTAGTCTTGCTAACTTCCTGGTCACTGGCTAACTTTCTGGTAGCCTTGCTTACTTCCTGGTCACTGGCTAACTTCCTGGTAATCTTGCTAACTTCCTGGTCACTGGCTAACTTCCTGGTAGCCTTGTTAACTTACTGGTCACTGGCTAACTTCTTGGTAGCCTTGCTAACTTCCTGGTCGCTGGCTAACTTTCTGGTCATTGGCTAACTTTCTGGTAGCCTTACTAACTTCCTGGTCACTGGCTAACTTCCTGGTAGCCTTGCTAACTTCCTGGTCACTGGATAACTTCTTGGTAGCCTTGCTAACTTCCTGGTCGCTGGCTAACTTTCTGGTCATTGGCTAACTTTCTGGTAGCCTTACTAACTTCCTGGTCACTGGCTAACTTCCTGGTAGCCTTGCTAACTTCCTGGTTATTGGCTAACTTCCTGGTCACGGGCTAACTTCCAGGTCACTGGCTAACTTCCTGGTAGCCTTGCTAACTTCCTGGTCACTGGCTAACTTTCTGGTAGCCTTGCTAACTTCCTGGTAGCCTTGCTAACTTCCTGGTAGCCTTGCTAACTTCCTGGTCACTGGCTAACTTCCTGGTAGCCTTGCTAACTTCCTGGTCACGGGCTAACTTCCTGGTCACGGGCTAACTTCCTGGTAGCTTTGCTAACTTCCTGGTAGCCTTGCTAACTTCCTGGTATCTGGCTAACTTCCTGGTCAATGGCTAACTTCCTGGTAGCCTTGCTAACTTCTTGGTCACTGGCTAACTTCCTGGTAGCCTTGCTAACTTCCTAGTCACTGGCTAACTTCCTGGTCACTGGCTAATTTCCTGGCAGCCTTGCTAACTTCCTGGTCACTGGCTAACTTCCTGGTAGCCTTGCTAACTTTCTGGTCACTGGCTAACTTCCTGGTAGCCTTGCTAACTTCCTGGTCACTGGCTAACTTCCTGGTAGCCTTGCTAACTTCCTGGTTGCCTTGCTAACTTCCTGGTAGCCTTGCTAACTTCCTGGTTGCCTTGCTAACTTCCTGGTCACTGGCTAACTTCCAGGTAGCCTTGCTAAGTTCCTGGTCACTGGCTAACTTCCTGGTAGTCTTGCTAACTTCCTGGTCACTGGTTAACTTCCTGGTACCCTTGCTAACTTTCTGGTCACTGGCTAACTTCCTGGTCACTGGCTAACTTCCTGGTAGTCTTGCTAACTTCCTGGTCATTGGCTAACTTCCTGGTAGCCTTGCTAATTTCCTGGTAGCCTTGCAAACTTCCTGGTCACTGGCTAACTTTCTGGTAGCCTTGCTAACTTCCTGGTCATTGGCTAACCTCCTGGTCACTGGCTAACTTCCTGGTAGTCTTGCTAACTTCCTGGTCACTGGCTAACTTTCTGGTAGCCTTGCTTACTTCCTGGTTACTGGCTAACTTCCTGGTAGCCTTGCTAACTTCCTGGTCACTGGTTAACTTCCTGGTAGCCTTGCTAACTTCCTAGTCACTGGCTAACTTCCTGGTAGCCTTGCTATTTTCCTGGTAGCCTTGCTAACTTCCTGGTCACTGGCTAACCTCCTGGTAGCCTTGCTAACTTCCTGGTCACTGGCTAACCTCCTGATAGCCTTGCTAACTTCCTGGTCACTGGCTAACTTCCTGGTAGTCTTGCTAACTTCCTGGTCACTGGCTAACTTTCTGGTAGACTTGCTTACTTCCTGGTCACTGGCTAACTTCCTGGTAATCTTGCTAACTTCCTGGTCACTGGCTAACTTCCTGGTAGCCTTGTTAACTTCCTGTTCACTGGCTAACTTCTTGGTAGCCTTGCTAACTTCCTGGTCGCTGGCTAACTTTCTGGTCATTGGCTAACTTTCTGGTAGCCTTACTAACTTCCTGGTCACTGGCTAACTTCCTGGTAGCCTTGCTAACTTCCTGGTTATTGGCTAACTTCCTGGTAGCCTTGCTAACTTCCTGGTTATTCGCTAACTTCCTGGTAGCCTTGCTAACTTCCTGGTTATTGGCTAACTTCCTGGTCACAGGCTAACTTCCTGGTCACTGGCTAACTTCCTGGTAGCCTTGCTAACTTCCTGGTCACTGGCTAACTTCCTGGTCACTGGCTAACTTCCTGGTAGCCTTGCTAACTTCCTGGTCACTGGCTAACTTCCTGGTAGCCTTGCTAACTTCCTAGTCACTGGCTAACTTCCTGGTCACTGGCTAATTTCCTGGTAGCCATGCTAACTTCCTGGTAGCCTTGCTAACTTCCTGGTAGTCTTGCTAACTTCCTGGTCACTGGCTAACTTTCTGGTAGCCTTGCTATCTTCCTGGTCACTGGCTAACTTCCTGGTAGCCTTGCTAACTTCCTGGTCACTGGCTAACTTCCTGGTAGCCTTGCTAACTTCCTAGTCACTGGCTAACTTCCTGGTAGCCTTGCTAACTTCCTGGTCACTGAATAACTTCCTGGTAGCCTTGCTAACTTCCTAGTCACTGGCTAACTTCCTGGTAGCCTTGCTAACTTCCTGGTCACTGAATAACTTCCTGGTAGCCTTGTTAACTTCCTAGTCACTGGCTAACTTCCTGGTCACTGGCTATTTTCCTGGTAGCCTTGCTAACTTCCTGGTCACTGGCTAACTTTTTGGTAGGCTTTGCTAACTTCCTGGTCACTGGGTAATTTCCTGGTAGCCTTGCTAACTTCCTGGTCACTGGCTTACTTTTTGGTAGCCTTGCTAACTTCCTGGTCACTGGCTAACTTCCTGGTAGCCTTGCTAACGTCCTGGTCACTGGCTAAATACCTGGTAGCCTTGCTAACGTCCTGCAACCCTGGCTAACTCTTTGCTTGCCTTGCTAACTTCCTGGTCACTGGCTAACTTCCTGGTAGCCTTGCTAACGTCCTGGTCACTGGCTAAATACCTGGTAGCCTTGCTAACTTCCTGGTCACTGGCTAACTTCCTGGTTGCATGGCTATTTTCCTGGTGGCCAGGCGAAACTTCTGGTCGTATGACTGACTTCCTGCTACCCTGGCTAACTCTTTGCTTGCCTTGCTAACTTCCTGGTCACTGGCTAACTTCCTGGTTGCCTGGCTATTTTCCTGGTGGCCTGGCTAAACTTCTGGTCGTATGACTGACTTCCTGCTAGCCTGGCTAACTCTTTGCTAGCCTGGCTAACTTCCAGGTTGCTTGACTGAATTCCTGGTAGCCTGACCAACTTCCAGGTCACCTGGATGACTTTCAGGTAGCCTGGCTAACTTCCTGGTAGCCTTGCTAACTTCCTGGTCATTGGCTAACTTCTTGGTTGCCTGGCTATTTTCCTGGTGGCCTGACTAAACTTCTGGTCATATGACTGACTTCCTGCTAGCCTGGCCAACTCTTTGCTAGCCTGGCTAACTTCCAGGTTGCTTGACTGAATTCCTGGTAGCCTGACTAACTTCCAGGTCACCTGGATGACTTGAAGGTAGCCTGGCTAACTTCCTGGTAGCCTTGCTAACTTCCTGGTCACTGGTTAACTTCCTGGTTGCCTGGCTATTTTCCTGGTGGCCTGGCTAACTTTTTGGTCGCCTGGCTGACTTCCTGCTAGCCTGGCTAACTTCCTGGTTGTTGGACTGAATTCCTGGTAGCCTGACTAACTTCAAGGTCACCTAGATGACTTTAAGGTAGCCTGGCTAACTTCCTGGTAGCCTTGCTAACTTCCTGGTCACTGGCTAACTTCCTGGTTACCTGGCTATTTTCCTGGTGGCCTGGCTAAACTTCTGGTCGTATGACTGTCTTCCTGCTAGCCTGGCTAACTCTTTGCTAGCCTGGCTAACTTCCAGGTTGCTTGACTGAATTCCTGGTAGCCTGACTAACTTCCAGGTCACTTGGATGACTTTAAGGTAGCCTGGCTAACTTCCTGGTAGCCTTGCTAACTTATTGGTCACTGGCTAACTTCCTGGTTGCCTGGCAAGCTTCCTTGTAGCCTTGCTAACTTCCTGGTCACTGGCTAACTTCCTGGTTGCCTGCCTATTTTCCTGGTGGCCTGGCTAAACTTCTGGTCGTATGACTGTCTTCCTGCTAGCCTGGCTAACTCTTTGCTAGCCTGGCTAACTTCCAGGTTGCTTGACTGAATTCCTGGTAGCCTGACTAACTTCCAGGTCACTTGGATGACTTTAAGGTAGCCTGGCTAACTTCCTGGTAGCCTTGCTAACTTATTGGTCACTGGCTAACTTCCTGGTTGCCTGGCAAGCTTCCTTGTAGCCTTGCTAACTTCCTGGTCACTGGCTAACTTCCTGGTTGCCTGCCTATTTTCCTGGTGGCTTGGCTAAACTTCTGGTCGTATGACTGACTTCCTGCTAGTCTGGCTAACTCTTTGCTAGCCTTGCTTACTTCCTGGTCACTGGCTAACTTCCTGGTTGCCTGGCTATTTTCCTGGTGGCCTGGCTAAACTTCTGGTCATATGATTGACTTCCTGCTAGCCTGGCTAACTCTTTGCTAGCCTGGCTAACTTCCAGGTTGCTTGACTGAATTCCTGGTAGCCTGACTAACTTCCAGGTCACCTCGATGACTTTAAGGTAGCCTGGCTAACTTCCTGGTAGCCTTGCTAACTTATTGGTCACTGGCTAACTTCCTGGTTGCCTGGCAAGCTTCCTTGTAGCCTTGCTAACTTCCTGGTCACTGGCTAACTTCCTGGTTGCCTGCCTATTTTCCTGGTGGCCTGGCTAAACTTCTGGTCGTATGACTGACTTCCTGCTAGTCTGGCTAACTCTTTGCTAGCCTTGCTTACTTCCTGGTCACTGGCTAACTTCCTGGTTGCCTGGCTATTTTCCTGGTGGCCTGGCTAAACTTCTGGTCATATGATTGACTTCCTGCTAGCCTGGCTAACTCTTTGCTAGCCTGGCTAACTTCCAGGTTGCTTGACTGAATTCCTGGTAGCCTGACTAACTTCCAGGTCACCTCGATGACTTTAAGGTAGCCTGGCTAACTTCCTGGTAGCCTTGCTAACTTATTGGTCACTGGCTAACTTCCTGGTTGCCTGGCAAGCTTCCTTGTAGCCTTGCTAACTTCCTGGTCACTGGCTAACTTCCTGGTTGCCTGCCTATTTTCCTGGTGGCCTGGCTAAACTTCTGGTCGTATGACTGACTTCCTGCTAGTCTGGCTAACTCTTTGCTAGCCTTGCTTACTTCCTGGTCACTGGCTAACTTCCTGGTTGCCTGGCTATTTTCCTGGTGGCCTGGCTAAACTTCTGGTCATATGATTGACTTCCTGCTAGCCTGGCTAACTCTTTGCTAGCCTGGCTAACTTCCAGGTTGCTTGACTGAATTCCTGGTAGCCTGACTAACTTCCAGGTCACCTCGATGACTTTAAGGTAGCCTGGCTAACTTCCTGGTAGCCTTGCTAACTTATTGGTCACTGGCTAACTTCCTGGTTGCCTGGCAAGCTTCCTTGTAGCCTTGCTAACTTCCTGGTCACTGGCTAACTTCCTGGTTGCCTGCCTATTTTCCTGGTGGCCTGGCTAAACTTCTGGTCGTATGACTGACTTCCTGCTAGTCTGGCTAACTCTTTGCTAGCCTTGCTTACTTCCTGGTCACTGGCTAACTTCCTGGTTGCCTGGCTATTTTCCTGGTGGCCTGGCTAAACTTCTGGTCATATGATTGACTTCCTGCTAGCCTGGCTAACTCTTTGCTAGCCTGGCTAACTTCCAGGTTGCTTGACTGAATTCCTGGTAGCCTGACTAACTTCCAGGTCACCTCGATGACTTTAAGGTAGCCTGGCTAACTTCCTGGTAGCCTTGCTAACTTCCTGGTCGCCTGGCTATTTTCCTGGTGGTCTGGCTGACTTCCTGCTCGCCGAGCTAAATTACGATGTGCACCCTGAACTCCATTGACTGACTGGTATTGGCGGTATGGATATTTCAGTATCGATCACTACAAAGTGTAGCATCTATGGTTGGTCGCGCGCCTCTTGTGTTGACACAAGTCAACCGACCGCTCCCCCAACCCAAAAAAAAAGCAGTTTTGTGAAACGTTGAGCCTTATCTGTCCTCGTTAAACGCCCATTAGCGGTTCCCGACGGCTGCCGTTCTAACGCTCGCTTTGTTTGCAATCGTCGCCCCTACTCGGAAATGCATTGTTAGCGCCATAGAACGCCGCAGAAAAATGGCCATTAATCAGAGAGCGAGAAAGCATGATGCTAGGGAAGTTATTAGTCATGCTTGGGGGAACTGTGCTAATTGTGGAAGGATGAAGACAAAAAACAAAACAAAAAAAAAACCCAGCCAGCCCGCTTCTAAATACCACTTATTTCAGAGAAAGGGAAGCGAGTTCCTCGGGTTAATTAGCATTCCAGTCAGCCCATTACTTTTTATTTGTGCAAATCACAGCAAAAGCTTAATTAACTCGCTCGTGCTGGCCGGCCTCACGGTACAACGACGGTGCTGACGGCGGATGCGGAGAACACTAATGATTCAATTAGCGGCCGGATTTGAAGGCTATCAGACATGTCTTCTGCACAGCGTATGAACTTTAACCCCTGGCACCAAATGTTTTTTTGTTTTTTTTTTCTCTTTCGTCGCCCACCCACTGTGACGTCCTCTGTTCAGAAGTTAATAACTTTTTAATTTAATTGCTCAACTTCACCGCGACCCCAATATGTAAACACACACACACACACACACACACACACACACACACACACACACACACACACACACACACACACACACACACACACACACACACACACACACACACTGAATGGGGACCAAGTTTTTGATCATGACTTGTGGGGACCAACCTTTCTACAGGTTGTGGAGGCATAAAAAAAATGAGGTAAAATGTCCACTGCCCAGTTAGCTCATACACGTCTTTAAATCTCTGGATTGATGAAGTAATGCCCCGATCATTCTTACTGCCTCACCCTCAAACTAACCAGTAAACATGTTTTATGGGCCAAAGCTTAAAAATCACTTAAGCATCTTCAGAATGGATCTGACTATCATTTAAAAAGGTTTCCCTTTTCGGAGACCTGTTTTTTTGTCCCCATACCGTCAGAGGTCACCTATAGGTGACTGTGTAAACAGAGCAATGTCCCCATTAAGTAAGCATTGCCAGAACACACACACACACACACACACACATATTCTTGTATATGTTACATTCTTGAAAATCCTCTGAAAAATGTCTACCTCTTCAGGACCAGCCTTTCTAGATATATGAATATTTGTATTTACAACATTAATAATATATACATGTTATGCAAATATAAAAAAAGGTAAGCTTTTAGTTCATTTTTTGTTGTTGATTTTTTTTTTTTTGTAATCTTCATTATCTACAAGTTATTACAGTATGTCTCTATATACATATTTACTTTGGCCATAGGGGGCGCATTTCAATTTCTTACACACACTTGTTATTACATATGTTGGCCAGAGGGGTAGCATTTACATTTTTTACACACACTTGTTATTTCATATGTTGACCAGAGGGGGAGTATTTACATTTTTTACACGCACTTGTTATTTCATATATTGGCCAGAGGGGGAGCACTTCAAATTTTTACAAACGCTTGTTATTTCCTATGTTGACTAGAGGGGGAGCACTTTTAAAACCGACACACAGTCAATTTGAAAAATTCCCCCTTTTTGGGACCACCCTCATTTTGACAGATTTCTCTATTAGATGCAATGGTTTTCCGTATTGGGACCATGGTTTATGTCCTAACTTGTTCACCGATCCTCATATGGAAGGCACTTTTCCTTGTTGGTGTCTCAAAAAGGGTAAAAATACAAGAACACACGCACACACACACACACACACACACACACACACACACACACACACACACACACACACACACACACACACACACACACACACACACACACACACACACACACACACACACACACACACACACACACACACACACACACATTCTTGAATGTGTTACCTTCTTGAAAATCCTCTGAAAAATGCCTACCTCTTTAGGACCACCCTTTCTAGATATATAAATATTTGTATTTACAACATTATTAATACGTACTTATTATGCAAATATAAAAAAAGGTAAGCTTTTAGTTCATTTTGCTGTTAATTTTTTTTTGTTTGTAATTGGTTTGTAATCTTCATTATCTACTTCAAGTTATTACAGTATGTCTCTATATACATATATTTTTTAATTTTTTTGTATTTTGGCCAAACCGGGCGCATTTCAATTTCGTACACACACTTGTTATTTCATATGTTGACCAGAGGAGGAGCATTTAATTTTTTTACACACACTAGTTATTTCATATGTTGGCCAGAGGGGAGCACTTCAAATTTTTATACACACTTGTTATATCATATGTTGACCAGAGAGGGAGCATTTAAATTTCTTACACACACTTGTTATTTCATATGTTGACCAGAGGGGGAGCACTTTTAAAACCGACACACAGTCAATTTGAAAAATTCCACCTTTTTAGGACCACCCTCATTTTGACATATTTCTCTATTAGATGCAATGGTTTTCCGTATTGGGACCATGATTTGGGTCCTAACTTGTTCACCGCTCCTCATATGGAAGGCACTTTTCCTTGTTGGTGTCTCAAAAAGGGTAGAAATACAAGAACACACACACACACACACACACACACACACACACACACACACACACACACACACACACACACACACACACACACACACACACACACACACACACACACACACACACACACACACACACATTCTTGTATGTGTTACCTTCTTGAAAATCCTCTGAAAAATACCTACCTCTTTAGGACCACCCTTTCTAGATATACAAATATTTGTATTTACAACATTATTAATACATACTTATTATGCAAATATAAAAAAGGTAAGCTTTTAGTTAATTTTGTTGTTGATTTTTTTTTTTTTTGTAATTGGTTTTTAATCTTCATTATCTACTTCAAGTTATTACAGTATGTCTCTATTTTACATATTTAATTTTTTTGTATTTTGGCCAAAGAGGGCGCATTTCAATTTCGTACACACACTTGTTATTTCATATGTTGACCAGAGGAGGAGCATTTACATTTTTTTCACACACTTGTTATTTCATATGTTGGCCAGAGGGGGAGCACTTCAAATTTTTACACACACTTGTTATATCATATGTTGACCAGAGAGGGAGCATTTACATTTCTTACACACACTTGTTATTTCATATGTTGACCAGAGGGGGAGCACTTTTAAAACCGACACACAGTCAGTTTGAAAAATTCCCCTTTTTGGGACCACCCTCATTTTGACAGATTTCTCTATTAGATGCAATGGTTTTCCGTATTGGGACCATGATTTGGGTCCTAACTTGTTCACCGCTCCTCATATGGAAGGCACTTTTCCTTGTTAGTGTCTCAAAAATGGTAGAAATACAAGAACACACACACACACACACACACACACACACACACACACACACACACACACCCCCCACACACACGCATTCTTGTATGTGTTACCTTCTTGAAAATCCTCTGAAAAATGCCTACCTCTTTAGGACCACCCTTTCTAGATATATACATATTTGTATTTACAACATTATTAATACATACTTATTATGCAAATATAAAAAAGGTACGCTTTTAGTTCATTTTGTTGTTGATTTTTTTTTTGTTTGTAATTGGTTTGTAATCGTCATTATCTACTTCAAGTTATTACAGTATGTCTCTATATACATATTTGTTTATTTTTTTTTGTATTTTGGCCAAAGGGGGCGCATTTCAATTTCGTACACACACTTGTTATTTCATATGTTGACCAGAGGAGGAGCATTTACATTTTTTACACACACTTGTTATTTCATATGTTGGCCAGAGGGGGGGCACTTCAAATTTTTACACACACTTGTTATTTCATGTGTTGGCCACAGGGGGAGCACTTCAAATTTTTACACACACTTGTTATTTCATATGTTGACCAGAGGGGGAGCACTTTTAAAACTGACATACAGTCAATTTGAAAAATCCCCCCTTTTTGGGACCACCCTCATTTTGACAGATTTCTCTATTAGATGCAATGGTTTTCCGTATTGGGACCATGGTTTATGTCCTAACTTGTTCACCGGTCCTCATATGGAAGGCACTTTTCCCTGTTGGTGTCTCAAAAAGGCTAGTAATACAAGAACACACACACACACACACATTCTTGTATTTGTTCCCTTCTTGAGACCCCTGAAAAACCCCTACCTCTTTAGGACCACCCTTTCTATATATATATAAATATTTGTATTTACAACATTATTAATACATACTTATTATGCAAATATAAAAAAAAGGTAAGCTTTTAGTTAATTTTGTTGATTTTTTTTTTGTTTGTAATTGGTTTGTAATCTTCATTATCTACTTCAAGTTATTACAGTATGTCTCTATTTTACATATTTATTTAATTTTTTTGTATTTTGGCCAAAGGGGGCGCATTTAAATTTCGTACACACACTTATTTCATATGTTGACCAGAGAGGGAGCATTTAAATTTCTTACACACACTTGTTATTTCATATGTTGACCAGAGGGGGAGCACTTTTAAAACCGACACACAGTCAATTTGAAAAATTCCCCCTTTTTGGGACCACCCTCATTTTGACAGATTTCTCTATTAGATGCAATGGTTTTCCGTATTGAGACCATGATTTGGGTCCTAACTTGTTCACCGCTCCTCATATGGAAGGCACTTTTCCTTGTTGGTGTCTCAAAAAGGGTAGAAATACAAGAACACACACACACACACACACACACACACACACACACACACACACACACACACATTCTTGTATGTGTTACCTTCTTGAAAATCCTCTGAAAAATGCCTACCTCTTTAGGACCACCCTTTCTAGATATACAAATATTTGTATTTACAACATTATTAATACATACTTATTATGCAAATATAAAAAAGGTAAGCTTTTAGTTAATTTTGTTGTTGATTTTTTGTTTGTTTGTAATTGGTTTTTAATCTTCATTATCTACTTCAAGTTATTACAGTATGTCTCTATATATATATTAAATTTTTTGGTATTTTGGCCAAAGAGGGCGCATTTCAATTTCGTACACACACTTGTTATTTCATATGTTGACCAGAGGAGGAGCATTTACATTTTTTACACACACTTGTTATTTCATATGTTGGCCAGAGGGGGAGCACTTCAAATTTTTACACACACTTGTTATATCATATGTTGACCAGAGAGGGAGCATTTAAATTTATTACACACACTTGTTATTTCATATGTTGACCAGAGGGGGAGCACTTTTAAAACCGACACACAGTCAATTTGAAAAATTCCCCCTTTTTGGGACCACACTCATTTTGACAGATTTCTCTATTAGATGCAATGGTTTTCCGTATTGGGACCATGATTTGGGTCCTAACTTGTTCACCGATCCTCATATGGAAGGCACTTTTCCTTGTTGGTGTCTCAAAAAGGGTAAAAATACAAGAACACACGCACACACACACACACACACACACACACACACACACACACACACACACACACACACACACACACACACACACACACACACACACACACACACACACACACACACACACACACACACACATTCTTGTATGTGTTACCTTCTTGAAAATCCTCTGAAAAATGCTTACCTCTTTAGGACCACCCTTTCTAGATATATACATATTTGTATTTACAACATTATTAATACATACTTATTATGCAAATATAAAAAAGGTAAGCTTTTAGTTAATTTTGTTGTTGATTTTTTTGTTGTTTGTAATTGGTTTTTAATCTTCATTATCTACTTCAAGTTATTACAGTATGTCTCTATATATATATTTAATTTTTTTGTATTTTGGCCAAAGAGGGCGCATTTCAATTTCGTACACACACTTATTTCATATGTTGACCAGAGGAGGAGCATTTACATTTTTTCACACACTTGTTATTTCATATGTTGGCCAGAGGGGGAGCACTTCAAATTTTTACACACACTTGTTATATCATATGTTGACCAGAGAGGGAGCATTTACATTTCTTACACACACTTGTTATTTCATATGTTGACCAGAGGGGGAGCACTTTTAAAACCGACACAGTCAATTTGAAAAATTCCCCCTTTTTGGGACCACCCTCATTTTGACAGATTTCTCTATTAGATGCAATGGTTTTCCGTATTGGGACCATGATTTGGGTCCTAACTTGTTCACCGCTCCTCATATGGAAGGCACTTTTCCTTGTTGGTGTCTCAAAAAGGGTAGAAATACAAGAAAACACACACACACACACACACACACACACACACACACACACACACACACACACACACACACACACACACACACACACACGCATTCTTGTATGTGTTACCGTCTTGAAAATCCTCTGAAAAATGCTTACCTCTTTAGGACCACCCTTTCTAGATATATACATATTTGTATTTACAACATTATTAATACATACTTATTATGCAAATATAAAAAAGGTAAGCTTTTAGTTCATTTTGTTGTTGATTTTTTTTTTTTTTGTAATTGGTTTTTAATCTTCAGTATCTACTTCAAGTTATTACAGTATGTCTCTATATATATATATTTAATTTTTTTGTATTTTGGCCAAAGAGGGCGCATTTCAATTTCGTACACACACTTGTTATTTCATATGTTGACCAGAGGAGGAGCATTTACATTTTTTTCACACACTTGTTATTTCATATGTTGGCCAGAGGGGGGGCACTTCAAATTTTTACACACACTTGTTATTTCATGTGTTGGCCAGAGGGGGAGCACTTCAAATTTTTACACACACTTGTTATTTCATATGTTGACCAGAGGGGCAGCACTTTTAAAACTGACATACAGTCAATTTGAAAAATCCCCCCTTTTTGGGACCACCCTCATTTTGACAGATTTCTCTATTAGATGCAATGGTTTTCCGTATTGGGACCATGGTTTATGTCCTAACTTGTTCACCGGTCCTCATATGGAAGGCACTTTTCCCTGTTGGTGTCTCAAAAAGGCTTGAAATACAAGAACACACACACACACATATTCTTGTATTTGTTGCCTTCTTGAGACCCCTGAAAAACCCCTACCTCTTTAGGACCACCTTTTCTATATATATATAAATATTTGTATTTACAACATTATTAATACATACTTATTATGCAAATATAAAAAAAAGGTAAGCTTTTAGTTAATTTTGTTGATTTTTTTTTTGTTTGTAATTGGTTTGTAATCTTCATTATCTACTTCAAGTTATTACAGTATGTCTCTATTTTACATATTTATTTAATTTTTTTGTATTTTGGCCAAAGGGGGCGCATTTAAATTTCGTACACACACTTATTTCATATGTTGACCAGAGAGGGAGCATTTAAATTTCTTACACACACTTGTTATGTCATATGTTGACCAGAGGGGGAGCACTTTTAAAACCGACACACAGTCAATTTGAAAAATTCCCCCTTTTTGGGACCACCCTCATTTTGACAGATTTCTCTATTAGATGCAATGGTTTTCCGTATTGAGACCATGATTTTGGTCCTAACTTGTTCACCGCTCCTCATATGGAAGGCACTTTTCCTTGTTGGTGTCTCAAAAAGGGTAAAAATACAAGAACACACACACACACACACACACACACACATTCTTGTATGTGTTACCTTCTTGAAAATCCTCTGAAAAATGCCTACCTCTTTAGGACCACCCTTTCTAGATATACAAATGTTTGTATTTACAACATTATTAATACATACTTATTATGCAAATATAAAAAATGTAAGCTTTTAGTTAATTTTGTTGTTGATTTTTTTTTGTTTGTAATTGGTTTTTAATCTTCATTATCTACTTCAAGTTATTACAGTATGTCTCTATATATATATATTTAATTTTTTTGTATTTTGGCCAAAGAGGGCGCATTTCAATTTCGTACACACACTTGTTATTTCATATGTTGACCAGAGGAGGAGCATTTACATTTTTTTTCACACACTTGTTATTTCATATGTTGGCCAGAGGGGGAGCACTTCAAATTTTTACACACACTTGTTATATCATATGTTGACCAGAGAGGGAGCATTTAAATTTCTTACACACACTTGTTATTTCATATGTTGACCAGAGGGGGAGCACTTTTAAAACCGACACACAGTCAATTTGAAAAATTCCCCCTTTTTGGGACCACACTCATTTTGACAGATTTCTCTATTAGATGCAATGGTTTTCCGTATTGGGACCATGGTTTGTGTCCTAACTTGTTCACCGATCCTCATAAGGAAGGCACTTTTCCTTGTTGGTGTCTCAAAAAAGGTAGAAATACAAGAACACACACACACACACACACACACACACACACACACTCACACACACGCATTCTTGTATGTGTTACCTTCTTGAAAAATAAATAATCTGAAAAATGCCTACCTTTTTAGGACCACCCTTTCTAGATATATAAATATTTGTATTTACAACATTATTAATACATACTTATTATGCAAATATAAAAAAGGTAAGCTTTTAGTTCATTTTGTTGTTGATTTTTTTTTGTTTGTAATTGGTTTGTAATCTTCATTATCTACTTAAGTTATTACAGTATGTCTCTATATACATATTTGTTTATTTTTTTTTGTATTTTGGCCAAAGGGGGCGCATTTCAATTTCATACACACACTTGTTATTTCATATGTTGACCAGAGGAGGAGCATTTACATGATGAGGCGCTGACCCCCGCCTGACAGGCAGGCCCAAAGCGTACCCGTAGAAATATACTGTACATACATACATATATACATATACATACACATACATACATATACATACACATATATACACTTACACATATATATATACATACATACATACATACATACACACACATATACATACATATACACAGTTCGTTAGCCCCGACAACCACCACGAACGGACAAATTAAGTCTGACTTCATCAAGCACTTTTCCAGCCTGAGTGCCGTTTTGAAGAAAAAAAAAATGTGGCGCAGCAGTACTTTGAAAGTGCATAAATATGATTTGTTACAAGGTCAGTGGGTGCTAAAGTGTTCATCTAATATTGCAATAGGTCTAAATATTACACAGGGCGGGAATAATGAGCTAAATAATACCACCACCTTTTTGGATGTAATTTGTTTTGACCTTTAAGTGGACATGCACATGTGTGTGTGTGAGCCCACGGTGTGTGTCAAGTCTCCATACAGGAAAAAAAAAAAAAAAAAAAACACTCTTCAGCCTCGAAGGCACAAGTGGCAAACCTGCCAAGGGATTAAAATGCTAATAAAACAGGCAGAATGCATTTGCAGGTTTTAAGCCTCATGAAATATGCATGGCTCCCTGCGAGCCGTATGCAGGGAGGACACGGCACGGCGGTTGCCATCGAGAGGATCAGGGTTCATTTCGTACGCCGTCTTTCTTCCAAAGTGTCGTTTTAACCCGTGAACCTGTCCATCCCGCCCGTCTGCCGGGAGCAAAACTAATCTAATGTTAGCCAACGCCCCGCCAACCGATAATATTGTCTTCTACTTGTGTCACGCGGGAGAGGAGTGGATCTAGAATATCATCATATTGAACATGCTGGCGCGTCGTGGCTCGGAGCGTGACCCCAGGATGCAGAGGCGGTAAGCGACGAGCGGGTTGAACTGATATTTGACGATGGAAAAAAAATAAAACACAAGCCGCACAAAACACCAGGAGTGTTACACATGTTTTCATTCAGGGCCACTTGTAACAATGACTATAATATGTACAATTTTAAATAGCCTCATCACACAATTATTTATTAATTACAAAACCCAAAAAACAGTAAAGTTGGCACGTTGTGTAAAAGGTAAATAAAAACAAAATACAATGATTTGCAAATCCTTTTCAACTTATATTCAATTGAATAGACTGCGAAGACAATATATTTAATGTTCCAACTGAGCAACTTAATTTTATTTTGCAAATAATCATTAACTTAGAATTTAATGGCAGCAACACATTCCAAAAAAGTTGTCACAGGGGTATTTTTACCACTGTGTTACATGGCCTTTCCTTTTAATAACACTCAGTAAACGTTTGGGAACTGAGAAGACCAATTTTTTAATTTTTTCAGGTGGAATTCTTTCCCATTCTTGCTTGATGTACAGCTTCGGCATTGTCTTGCTGAAATAAGCAGGGGCGTCCATGATAAAGTTGCTCGGATGGCAACATATGTTGTTCCAAAACCTGTATGTACCTTTCAGCATTAATGGTGCCTTCACAGAAGTGTAAGTTACCCATGTCTTGGGCACTAATACACCCCCATACCATCACAGATGCCGGCTTTTCAACTTTGCGCCTATAACAGTCAGGGTGGTTCTTTTCCTCTTTGTTCCGGAGGACACGACGTCCACAGTTTCCAAAAAACAATTTGAAATGTGGACTCGTCAGACCCCAGAACACTTTTCCACTTTGCATCAGTCCATCTTAGATGAGCTTGGGCCCTACGAAGCCGGCGGCGTTTCTGGGTGTTGTTGATAAATGGCTTTTGCTTTGCATAGGAGAGTTTTAACTTGCACTTACAGATGTAGCGACCAACTGTAGTTAATGACAGTGGTTTTATGAAGTGTTCCTGAGCCTATGTGGTGATATCCTTTACACATTGATGTTAATTTTTGATGCATTACCTCCTGAGGGATCCGAGGTGACGGGCATTGCCGCTTCCGTGCAGTGATTTCTCCAGATTCTCTGAACCTTTTGATGATATTACGGACCGTAGATGGTGAAATCCCTAAATTCCTTGCAAATGCTCGTTGAGAAATGTTGTTCTTAAACTGTTGGACAATTTGCTCACGCATTTGTTCACAAAGTGGTGACCCCTCACCCCGTCCTTGTTTGTGAACGACTGAGCATTTCATGGAAGCTGCTTTTTATACCCAATCATGGCACCCACCTGTTCCCAATTAGCCTGTTCACCTGCGCGATGTTCCAAATAAGTGTTTGATGAGCATTCCTCAACTTTCTCAGTCTTTTTTGCCACCCGTGCCAGCTTTTTTGAAACATGTTACAAGCATCAAATTCCAAAATGAGCTAATATTTGCAAAAAATAAAGTTTGAACGTTAAGTATCTTGTCTTTATATTCAATTGAATATAAATTGAAAAGGATTTGCAAATCATTGTTTTCTGTTTTTATTTACCATTTACACAACGTGACAACTCCACTGGTTTTGTGTGTGTGTGTATATATATATATATATATATATATATATATCTTTTTTTTTTTTTACTTTCTTGACAACCTCCTGAAAGTTTTGTAATGAAGTCAGAAATATCAAGCAGCTAAAATGCGCCAAACATGGATAAATGTTGAGATAGTATTTTGCATTTTTCCCATCATGCCTTGTAATGGGTGTTATTTAGAATTTTTTTATGATGCATTCATTATTTTATTTTTTTTATAATATCCACAACTTGTATTATATTGTGCTATGTGTGAACATGTCTATTGGCATTTTGTGTTGCTTCAATTTTTTCTTTTTGATTTTTTTTTCCCACCATGACTAGGGAAGGTTGTTTGTGTTAGGTCGTATAATATTGGTTTGATTCACAAAACGACAATTAGTCATAGGCCTGATTTGCTCATTTAATTTGCAAAACGACAATGGAGTAGTTCTAGAACCAGCTACCACCAGATTTATCGATTCCAGAAAATATCCTTTGGTGCAGCCGCTACAAAACACAACGTACACTGGCTCTCAGGAGGATGTACAGTAATGTATTCCCTATCATTCACAATCACAAGGCTGAAAATCAGTTGTAATGTTGTAATCGCCAAAAAAAATACTTTAGTCTGTATCAAAGAAAAAGACCAGACATTGTTGGAAGCCCGCAGTCGTTTTCAGTGTCCCATATTTAAACTGCAGAAGTACCCTTGGGGGAATGCCTTCCCTTCATATCCACTTGCATTATTATGCATCATGTTCTTATTGCTGGAATGGGAGCGACTACTGTCACAGCTGAAGAAAAACACACTCTCCCCCGGTTGAACGTGACGATCCACTTTGTACCAAAAGACAATTTGGCTTTGTTTCAGCGCCGCGAAGTCCACCGGTGTGGATTTTTACTCGCTAGCGCCTAAAAAGGGATGAGACGGGATGTCTGATGGTGTCAGGTTCAAACACTGATGACATCTATTAATCAGACAAGAAACAAGGAACCATGCAGAGAGAAAGAGTTCAATTTAGCTCATGAGGAGAACGCATGGAGCTGCACACTTTTTTTCTTTCTTTCTTTAGTTTATTTCGAACATGAACACACTTACATCATACTACATCACACAATTTCATATCATTTCATTTTACATCATGCCCGAAAAGGAGTAAGAAGAAGCAAAGCTTATTTAATCCTACACCTTTCCCACTTCAAAGCGTTTACAAATATATAGAATCATTTACTGACCTTTTTATATAATAAAATAACATTTATGAAATAGTATACAACCGTTTTGTAATATGTAATTAATTAATTAATTCAGTCATTATTAACATACTGAGATGAAGAATATCTTATTTTCAATAAGGTTGAAAGTATTTCTCATAATTCTTCTTCTTTGTACTCTGTAAGCACTATTATTTTGAACAACCTCTTAAACTGGATCATATTGGTACAATTTTTAACTTCTTTACTTAATTCATTCCATAATTTAATTCCACACACTTAGTCACAGTCTCGCCCTACGCTCTAAGGTACAGCTCCCGCGTCCCTTTATTTATTCAGGAGTTCCCCCAGTCAACATCACTGAAGCCGCCTCTAAAAAGGAGTGGTCACATATATCACGCAAAGCAGGTCCAGTACGCACAATACGTGACGGAATGTGCTGGGGCCTTGTGATTGCCTTGTTTCTGCTTCGTCTGCGTGCTGTCAACTTATCTTCGTTGAGGTCCTTGAAAACAAAGATAACACCTGCGGCTGAGGCCACCCCTCAGACAAGATAGAAAAAAAAAATGCAGCTTGAGCACAATAGCTAATAACTATAGCAACGGACTTTAAGCATACTAAAGTTGTGTGATATATATACATGATTATTCTAACAGATGGAAGGCGGGTGTTTATGGGAGACGCCCTCCGAGAGGGAGAGGCGATCAGAGGCGACGGCGAACGTCTCATCTCGCTGCAAAAGCAGGGGGTGGAGGCGTCGTGCGGGTGATGCTGAGAGATTTGCCACCCAATCTACGTATCCCTGCCTCCTATTGATCCCGTGCAGCTTTATAATCAGCGGGTCGATGGGTGCAAAAAAAAAAGAAACGCAGCCCGCCGCGCCATTAGCGGTCACGTTTTTTAATGTAAATACAGATTCCGCGCTGATCTCCCACCCACTCAGAGTGCTCAGACAATGCAGTTTGAACGATTAAATAGGCATGGCGTTTAATGTGGGATTGCAGTATTCTCTGCACTGATGCAACACTATGTTTACTGCGAGGCAACGCTCCCGATCATTGTTCAAACGCAAAAAAAACTCCCTGATCATTCACTGGAGCACATGTTAGCAAGGCCAATAAGTTAAATGATTTATTTTTCACATTTTCGTGAGATTATTCTTTAATATAAGTGATATTGTACTTACCGTAAAAATAACAACAAATATATATTGTTTTTCATGGGCTGTGTACGAGTATTGTGTGCCTACTTTGTAAACAATTTGCACCTCTTTCAGAGATCATATTTAGTTTCTCCTTAAAACATTCACATGTTGCACAATGAGATGTAAGCATGGGATGAAACCAGTTAAGTTGGCACGTTGTGTAATTCGTAAATAAAAACAGAATACAATGATTTGCAAATCCTTTTCAATAGAGATGTCCGATAATATCGGACTGCCGATAAATGCTTTAAAATGTAATATCGGAAATTATCGGTATCGGTTTCAAAGAGTAAAATGTATGACTTTTTAAAACGCCGCTGTATGGAGTGGTACATGTACAGAGCACCAATAAACCTTAAAGGCACTGCCTTTGCATGCCGGCCCAATAACATAATATATACAGCTTTTCACACACACAACAGCCATACAGGTCACACTGAGGGTGGTTGTACAAACAACTTTAACACTGTTACAAATATGCGCCACACTGTGAACCCACACCAAACAAGAATGACAAACACATTTCGGGAGAACATCCGCACCTTAACACAACATAAACACAACAGAACAAATACCCAGAATCCCTTGCAGCGCTAACTCTTCCGGGACGCTACAATATACACCCCCCGCTATCCCCCACCTCAACCTCCTCATGCTCTCTCAGGGAGAGCATGTACCAAGTTCCAAGCTGCTGTTTTGAGGCATGTTAAAAAAAAAAAAATGCACTTTGTGACTTCAATAATAAATATGGCATTTTTTTTTTCCATAACTTGAGTTGATTTATTTTGGATAACCTTGTTACATTGTTTATTGTATCCAGCAGGGGGCATCATAACAAAAATTAGGCATAATAATGTGTTAATTCCACGAGTGTATATATATCGGTATCGGTCGGTATCGGAATAGGTAATTAAGAGTTGGACAATATCGGCAAAAAAGCCATTATCGGACATCTCTACTTTTCAACTTATATTCAATTGAATAGACTGCAAAGACAAGATATTCAATGTTCGAACTGAGAAACTTCATTTTTTTTGCAAATAATCATTAACTTAGAATTTATTGGCAGCAACACATTGCAAAAAAGTGGTCAAAGGGGCATTTTTACCACTGTGTTACATGGCCTTTCCTTTTAACAACACTCAGTAAACGTTTGGGAACTGAGGAGACCAACTTTTGAAGCTTAGGTTGTTCAAAAGTCCGGGGTCTCCGTTGTGGTATTTTTAAATGGGGGACAGTCTAGTACCCGTACTCTTTTACTATGAAGCCATGCTTGGCATCGTCTTGCTGAAATAAGCAGGGGCGTCCATGATTGAGAGCCAGACAGAAGAAACTGAACACTGGAAGGCGATCCTTTTATGCAAGGTTTTTGGAATGAAATTGGACCGACTAGAATATGCGTGCAGGCCCGTAGGTCTTTATTGATCCCATAGGGCCGAACCCAAACACGCTTCCAAGTGAGCATGAATTAATTGATTTTCCGTCCAGCTGTTGACCCCCGGGCCATGGAACGCACATCGAGGGGAGGATAAGGGAGCATGAACACAGAGATGTTGACCCGTGGAGAAAAACAAACAAAAACATGTTTTTCATTTCGAGTGTTGTGAAAGCTGGTGGGCTGCACAGGGATGCGGAGGATGGGGGGAAGACGAAACCTCCGGATAAACAAACGGTCCTAAGACCTTTAGGAAGGAGGACACTGACATTTCAAAGGAAAACCAGTTCAAGTATCTCAACTAAAAATCTTAAGAACCCCACGATTTGATTATTAAACGATTATTAGGATGAACAATTAGAGTTGTACGGTACACATGTGCTAATAAAATACTGCGGTACTAATGAATTTACCGGTAATTATTTTCTTTTCATAGACATGGCTGGTAAAATGAGCCGAGGCGCACACACACAGAGCACTTACAGGTAGAAACAAGAAGACAGAAAAGGGAGAATTGACGTATTTATGGGTGGAACAAAACAAATACCAAGTAGTCTACAATGTTTACCAAAATAATTACATTGATATTTTTTATTATCACAAAATCTGTTAGTTTTGTTTTGGAAATTCGTCCCTGGACACACAAAAACTTTAATTATGACCAATGTATGAACCTGTAACTACTTGGTTCTAGATCCATACCCAAATTCGTAGTATCACCCAAAACTTATGTAAAGTCTCTAAACATTTTTTTAACAGAAGTGTAGCTAGAACATGTTTGTGGGGGAGCAAAGGTCATCGCCTCTGTCTATGGTGCTGAGGACGAGCACCATCGGATAGGGGCGGGGCATGGGCTGACGGCGAGACACAGCTGGCAGGTGATTAGATTTCACAGGTGGTACGTGTTAATCTAATCATCTGTCGTCTTTTAACAGTATAAGCGTCCGGGAGCAGGAGGGGAGAGAGGATACGGACGGGACTGAAAAGTCACGTTCTGCGGAAGAAAGACTTGGAATAAAATATATGTGCATCAAAATCTTCGTTCAACTTTGCTCAACTGGCTCCGGTGAAGTGTCTGTCAGTGGGACCGCTAGGAAGCGACTTCCACAATGTTAAAACAGAAAATAAGCAGATATCAACAATAAATAAACAAGTAAATTAATAGTCCATTTTCTACAATTTGTCCCTCATCAATTTGAAAAAAAAAGGGAAATATACAAAACCCAAAACCAGTGAAGTTTGCACGTTGTGTAAATGGTAAATAAAAACAGAATACAATGATTTGCAAATCCTTTTCAATTTATATTCAATTGAATAGACTGCAAAGACAAGATATTTAATGTTCAAACTGGTAAACTTTGTTATTTTTTGCAAAGATTAGCTCAGGTGGGTACCATGATTGGGTATAAAAGCAGCTTCCATGAACAAGGATGGGGCGAGGGTCACCACTTTGTCAACAAATGCGTGAGCAAATTGTTGAACAGTTTAAGAAAAACCTTTCTCAACCAGCTATTGCAAGGAATTTAGGGATTTCAACAACTACGGTCTGTAATATCATCAAAAGGTTCAGAGAATCTAGATAAATCACTGCACGTAAGCGGCTAAGCCCGTGACCTTCGATCCCTCAGGCGGTACCGCATCAAAAAGTGACATCAGTGTGTAAAGGATATCACCACATGGGCTCAGGAACACTTCAGAAACCCACTGTCAGTAACTACAGTTGGTGGCTACATCTGTAAGTGCAAGTTAAAACTCTACTATGCAAAACCAAAGCCATTTATCAACAACACCCAGAAACGACGTCGGCTTCGCTGGGCCCGAGCTCATCTAAGATGGACTCATGCAAAGCGGAAAAGTGTTCTGCGGTCTGACGAGTCCACATTTCAAATTGTTTTTGGAAATTGTGGACGTCGTGTCCTCCGGACCAAAGAGGAAAATAACCATCCGGATTGTTTCAAAAGCTGAAAAGCCAGCATGTGTGATGGTATGGGGGTGTATTAGTGCCCAAGATATGGGTAACTTACACATCTGTGAAGGCACCATTAATGCTGAAAGGTTTTGGAGCAACATATGTTACCATCCAAGCAACTTTATCATGGACGCCCCTGCTTATTTCAGCAAGACAATGCTAATCCACGTGTTACAATGGCGTGGCTTCATAGTAAAAGAGTGCGGGTACTAGACTGGCCTGCCTGTAGTCCAGACTTGTCTCCCATTAAAAATGTGTGGGGCATTATGAAGCCTAAAATACCACAACGGAGACCCCCGGACTGTTGAACAACTTAAGCTGTACCGGTACATCAAGCAAGAATGGGACAAAATTCCACCTGAAAAGCTTCAAAAATCAGTCTCCTCAGTTCCCAAACGTTTACTGAGTGTTGTTAAAAGGAAAGGCCATGTAACACAGTGGTACAAATGCCCCTGTGCCAACTTTTTTGCAATGTGTTGCTGCCATTAAATTCCAAGTTAATGATTATTTGCAAAAAAAGAGTTGGAACATTAAATATCTTGTCTTTGCAGTCTATTTAATTGAATATAAGTTGAAAAGGATTTGCAAATCTTTGTATTCTGTTTTTTATTCACGAATTACACAACGTGCCAACTTCACTAGTTTTGGGTTTTGTATATAGATTTCACATGCCTTCGTCCATTCTGCTACCCCTCCTAAGCGGAGTTGCTTGGGCTTCAGTCCGACCAAACAGAAAGTTAACTTTAGAGTGTGGCTTTGTTGACACACATCGCTTTTGTTCCACCTCATACCCCGGGCACCTCTTCTCATCATCAAAACTAGTATTCTATGTGTGTGTGAGTGAAGATACAAACGCCGGGTGGATTCATTATGTTTGGCCTTTAACAGTACTAGAACGTTCCCGACATGACCATAAAACATATCTGAACATTCCATCCTGCTGAGTTGTAAAATTTTCTTCGAACACGAGCAAGCTGCAGTCTCACATTTTTCATTAGCGTTTTGTTTGATTGCACTTGCAACAGCATATTTATTTTTAATTTAGCCTGTTTATTGCATTGTTTGTGATTTATGTATGACTTGAAGTTTCATTTTGATAGAAAACCTTGTTTACATAATATTTGTTTGAAATATAAGGTGCAACAAAACTATATATTATAATCGGGATTAATATTCACGATTTCAGTATTGATAAAAAAATAATGGTGATTTTGATTTTGGCCATAATCGTGCAGCATTACACAAAATTGTGTAAAAAAAAATTACTATTAGCATGCTAATGTTAGCATGCTAATAGTAATTTTTTTTTTACACAATTTTTACAGCATTATTATTATTAGCATGCCTGGTTTGATTACTGTACACTTTTTTTCGGTAAAACATTTTGTTTTTCCAAATGGTTTAGATGCATGAATTGTACCGTAAAATGTACGGTAGTTTTACACCAGATTGCTATAAATGGAGAAACAATACCACCACTATTTGTACGATAGAATTCAGGCGACTGAGTGGCCACCATATTGCTGAAGTCATTGTTTTTACAGTGTATTCTCAGAGTCATATAACTTTTTTATTGTATATGTTAGCATGCTAACGTTAGCATTTTCTTTACACAATTTTGTTGCTGTACACATCAGAGTCATATAAACTGGTACGTGACACCCATGACTCTAAAGTGTACGGCAACAAAATTGTGTAAAAAATGTTATTATTAGCATGCTAATACTAATTTTTTTCTGTGCTGTACACAGAGTCATACAACCTGGTACCTGACACGTATGACTCTGAAGTGTTTGGCAAGAAAATTGTGTAAAGAAAATGAGTGTTAGCATGCTAACATTAGCATGCTAGCAATAATTTTCATGTTCAATTTAGCATGCTAATCATTTTCTTTACACAAATTTGTTGTCGTACACATCCGGGTCATATAACCTGGTACCTGACACGTATGAATCTGAAGTGTACGGCAAGAAAATTGTGTAAAAAAAATAATTGTTAGCATGCAAACAATACATTTCATGCCAATTTTAGTATGCTAACAATCATTTTCTTTACACACATTTGTTGCCGTACACATCCGGGTCATATAACCTGGTACCTGACACGTACGAATCTGAAGTGTACAGCAACAAAATTGTGTAAAAAAAATGATGAGCATGCTAATGTTAGCATGCTAATATTGATTTTTTTTTTACACAATTTTGGTGCCGTACACATCAGAGTCATATAACCTGGTACGTGACACGTATGACTCTGAAGTGTACAGCATGCTAATGTTAGCATGCAAATTATCATTTTCTTCACACAATTTTGTTGTGTAAAGAAAATTATTAATAGCATACTAAAATTAGCATGCTAACAATCATTTTCTTTACACAAATTTGTTGCCGTACACATCCGGGTCATATAACCTGGTACGTGACACCTATGACTTTGAAGTGTACAGCAACAAAATTGGGTAAACAATTGATTATGAGCATGCTATTGTCAGCATGCTAATATAGATTTTTTTTTTTTACACAGTTTTGGTGCCGTACATATCAGAGTCATACAACCTGGTACCTGAAACGTATGACTCTGAAGTGTACAGTATGCTAATGTTTTTATGCGAATAATCATTTTGTTGTGTAAAGAAAATTATTATTAGCATGCCAGAACCAGCATGCTAACAACAATTTTATTTCCACAATTTTGTTGCTGTACACAGAATCGTATAACCTGGTACGTGCAGCATGCTAATGTTAGCATGCAAATAATCATTTTCTTCACACAATTTTGCTGTGTAAAGAAATGTATTATTATCATGCTAGCATTAGCATGCTAACAATGATTTTATTGACACAATTTTGTGGCCGTACACATCAGAGTTGTATAACCTGGTACGTGACACGTATGACTCTGAAGTGTACAGCATGCTAATGTTAGCATGCAAATAATCATTTTCTTCACACAATTTTGTTGTGTAAATAAATTTATTATTAGCATGCTAAAATTAGCATGCTAACAATAATTTTTTTACATAAATTTGTTGCCGTACACATCCGGGTCATATAACCTGGTACGTGACACGTATGACTCTGAAGTGTACAGCAACAAAATTGTGTAAAACATTGATTATGAGCATGCTAATGTTAGCATGCTAATATTGATTTTTTCTTTACACAATTTTGGTGCCGTACACATCAGAGTCATATAACCTGGTATGTGACACATATGCCTCTGAAGTGTACAGCATGCTAATGTTAGCATGCAAATAGACATTTTCTTCACACAATTTTGTTGTGTAAAGAAAAATGTTATTAGCATGCTAGGATCAGCATGCTAACAATTTTCTTTACACAATTTTGTCGCCGTACACACAAGAGTCGTATAACCTGGCACGTGACACGTACGAATCTGTAGTGTACGGCAACAAAATTGTGTAAATAAAATGATTATGAGCATGCTAATGTTAGCATGCTAATATTGATTTTTTGTTCACACAATTTTGGTGCTGTACACACCAGAGTCATATAACCTGGTAAGTGACACCTATGACTCTGAAGTGTAGAGCATGCTAATGTTAGAATGCGAATAATCATTTTCTTCACACAATTTTGTTGTGTAATGAAAAATGTTATTAGCATGTTAGCATTAGCATGCTAACAATAATTTTCTTGACACGGTTTTGTTGCCGTCCACACCAGAGTCGTATAACCCGGCACGTGACACGTACGACTCCGAAGTCTACGGCAACAAACTTGTGTGAAAAAAAATGCTAACGTTAGCATGCTAACATACACAATATGAAACATGCCAAGTTATACGGCATCCGACTCAGTCGCCTGAATTTTACCGTGCAAATAATGGCGGTATTGTTTCTCCATTTATAGCAGTCTGGTGTAAAAATCACCGTACATTTTACGGTACAATAAACTAAAAAAATTGTTTTTTTTAACCAAAAATCTGTGTGCAGGACAAATGGCCGTCGAGCATGAGCAAAGAGGACAAAGAAAGGGACAAGCGGTAGAAAATGGATGGATGGATGTGCTGTTGGTGATGTGGTTGTCGCCAAGCTGCGTAAATCTGCGTTGATATTCACTCTTTTTCAGCTCAAATCCAGTTTTCCGTACAGATCCGTCTTCTATGCTTGACAGCCGCCTCGCCTCGCGACGGGCCCGACCCACAGCCTGGGGATTATCCAATCCTCGCACAACGTCTCTATTTTCTCTCACGGCGGCGCACAGGGACCTCACATGGCAGCCGTTGAGGAGAGGACGTCTTTGTGCTGGCTTAGGCTGAGGAGATGATGGGCCTCTGCGCCGCTGTCGCGCCCGTCTTTTACCCCCCGCTTGAAACGAGATCATGCTTGAGGGAGGCTCCCTTTTTCTGCGCGGCGCGGGGGTGTTGCGGTTTGAAGAGCCGTGGCATCGAGCGATTTGCGGGGTGACACGACTGAGCGTCAAGTGTTGCATTCCAGGGGCGCTGAAGTCTACAAAACTCCCTCCCATGCCGGCAGCCTGCCACTCCTATTGTCTTGCTGAAATAAGCAGGGGCGTCCATGATAACGTTGGTTGGGTGCTCCAAAACCTGCATGTACCCTTCAGCATTAACGGTGCCTTCACAGATGTGTAAGTTACCCATGTCTTGGGCACTAATACACCACCATACCATCACAGATGCTGGCTTTTCAACTTTGCGCCTAGAACAATCCAATGGTTCTTTTCCTCTTTGTCCACAGTTTCCAAAAACAATTTGAAATGTGGACTCGTCAGACCACAGAACACTTTTCCACGTTGCTTCAGTCCGTCTTATATGAGCTCGGGCCCAGCAAAGCCAGCGGCGTTTCTGGGTGTTGTTGATAAACGGCTTTGACTTCGCATAGTAGAGTTTTAACTTGCACTTACAAATGCAGCGACAAAATGACAGTGGTTTTCTGAAGTGTTCCTGAGCCCATGTGGTGATATCCTTTACACATTGATGTCGCTTTTTGATGCAGTACCGCCTTGTTTGTGAATGACTGACTAATACACCCCCATACCATCACAGATGCTGGCTTTTCAACTTTGCGCCTAGAACAATCCGGATGGTTCTTTTCCTCTTTGTTCCGGAGAACACGACGTCCACAGTTTCCAAAAACAATTTGAAATGTGGACTCAGACCACAGAACACTTCCACACTTTCCATCAGTCCATCTTAGATGAGCTCAGGCCCAGAGAAGCCGGCGGCATTTCTGGGTGTTGTTGATAAATGGCTTTGGCTTTGCATAGTAAAGTTTTAACTTGCACTTACAGATGTAAAAAAATAATAATTTAAGTCCCAACGATAGTCACACGCATTTTACCCATCCCCTGGGACGTAAGGGGAGCAGTGAGCAGCAGCAGGGGCCACGCTCGGGAATCATTTGGTGATTTAACCACCAATTCCAACCCTTGATGCTGAGTGCCAAGCAGGGAGGTAATGGGTCCCATTTTTATAGTCTTTGGTATGACTCGGCCAGGGTTTGAACTCACGACCTTCCAGTCTCAGGGCGGACACTCTAACCACTAGGCCACTGAGCAGGTTTGTAGCGACCAACTGTAGTTACTGACAGTGGTTTTCTGAAGTGTTCCTGAGCCCATGCGGTGATATCCTTTACACACTGACGTCGCTTTTTGATGCAGTACTGCCTGAGGGATCCAAGGTCACGGGCATTCGATGTTGGTTTTCAGCCTCGCCGCTTACGTGCAGTGATTTCTCCAGATTCTCCGAACCTTTTGATGATATTACGGACCGTAGATGGTTTTTGTATTTCATTGCTCTTTAATCAAAGGGGCCAGGGGTGTCAAAAAAAAAAAAAAAAAAAGTCAAATTATTCTTATTTTTAATGATTCTTAATCGGCTAAAACAAAAAAAAACATCAAAAATTGATTTTTTATTTTTATTTATTTTAACTATGCCACACAGGCAAATCGTATTGTTGATGTAGATCAGACCTGGGCAAAATAAGATTGTCAATCCGAAGGATTTCCGACATCATTTTTTTAAACCTTTAACATCAAAACTGTAGCCGCCATTATGATTGAATTGAATTATATTTATATAGCGCTTTTCTCTAGTGACTCAAAGTGATTTTACATAGTGAAAGACAATATCTAAGTTACATTTAAACCAGTGTGGGTGGCACTGGGAGCAGGTGGGTAAAGTGTCTTGCCCAAGGACACAACGGTAGTGACTAGGATGGCGGGAGCGGGGATCGAACCTGGAACCCTCAAGTTGCTGGCACGGCCACTCTACCGGTGCTGTTTTTAAATGACTAAGTCTTGAACTATAGAAAGTATTTCAATGGTTGAAATCTGCGCTTTTGGGTGTTATTGGAGTTATTACGGTAATCTACGTCACAGCAGCTCAGACCAGGAACAAAGCAGAGTGGGCGGGGCTTGTTTTCAGAGCAGCCAGCCCTAAATATTGTAAATCCCACGTTAAATAGGAGCGTCGTTCACATGTTAATATTCCCGGTTTTATTGTTCATAGTTAATATTGTAAATCCCACGTAAAATAGGAGCGACGTTCATATGTTCTTAATATTCAGTGTTTTATTGTTCACAGTTAATATTGTAAATCCCACGTAAAAGAGGAGCGACGTTCATATGTTGTTAATATTCCGGGTTTTATTGTTCATAGTTAATATTGTAAATCCCACGTAAAATAAGAGCGTCGTTCATATGTTCTTAATATTCAGTGTTTTATTGTTCACAGTTAATATTGTAAATCCCACGTAAAATAGGAGCGACGTTCATATGTTGTTAATATTCAGTGTTGTATTGTTCATAGTTAATATTGTAAATCTCACGTAAAAGAGGAATGACGTTCATATGTTCTTAATATTCCAGGTTTTATTGTTCATAGTTAATATTGTAAATCCCACGTAAAATAGGAGCGTCGTTAATATGTTGTTAATATTCCGGGTTTTATTGTTCAAAGTTAATATTGTAAATCCCACTTAAAAGAGGAGCGACGTTCATATGTTGTTAATATTCACGGTTTATTGTTCATAGTTAATATTGTAAATCCCACTTAAAAGAGGAGCGTCGTTCATATGTTGCTAATATTCAGTGTTGTATTGTTCATAGTTAATATTGTAAATCCCACCTAAAAGAGGAGCGACGTTCATATGTTGTTAATATTCAGTGTTTTATTGTTCATAGTTAATGTTGTAAATCCCACGTAAAAGAGGAGCGTCGTTCATATGTTGTTAATATTCCGGGTTTTATTGTTCAAAGTTAATATTGTAAATCCCACTTAAAAGAGGAGCGACGTTCATATGTTGTTAATATTCACGGTTTATTGTTCATAGTTAATATTGTAAATCCCACTTAAAAGAGGAGCGTCGTTCATATGTTGCTAATATTCAGTGTTGTATTGTTCATAGTTAATATTGTAAATCCCACCTAAAAGAGGAGCGACGTTCATATGTTGTTAATATTCAGTGTTTTATTGTTCATAGTTAATGTTGTAAATCCCACGTAAAAGAGGAGCGTCGTTCATATGTTGTTAATATTCAGTGTTTTATTGTTCATAGTTAATGTTGTAAATCCCACTTAAAAGAGGAGCACGTTCATATGTTGTTAATATTCAGTGTTTTATTGTTCATATTTAATATTTTACCTTTTTTTTTAGGTGGTCTGTCATAACTTTTTTAGAACTCTATCGGACATTGTGACGTTTGGTATTAGTGTTCTTGGAAAAAAAGGGACCCAAACACAAACTGTACAACATATTTTTACAGCTAAGTGTGTACCGTATTTCTCCAGTGCGATTTATACATGTTTTTTTCCTTCTTTATTATGCATTTTTGGCAGGTGCGACTTATACTCCGGTGCGACTTATACTCCGAAAAATACGGTATATTTAATTTATACACACATATACATTGGAACCCCCGGACACATTTTTTCTCTCAATGTGGCCCCCGAGTCAAAATAGATGATTATATCTGCTGTACAGACTTTAGAAAAGAGAAGTGTTGGATACATCTCTTGTTGCCTTTTTTTGTATTTAACTTTATTAAATGTTTGGGTAGAATTTTATAAACAAAACCGGTCCGTGTACTTTCGATTTCGAATTCTCCAATGCAAATCAAAAAACAAATTTTGGGCCATTTTTTTCTATTTTTATTTCTGAAACAAAAGTTGGACAACAACTTGATGACACTTTTTTAAAACGACAATGAAAATAAAATAAAATAAAAAATCTTGCTGAACAAAGGGTTCCACGGACCACCAATCACAGACATCACAGCTCCTTTTCAGGGTTTTTAGACAGTTTTATTTTACCAGAATAGTCTGTGTTGTGCTTTTCAGCAATTGTCTTCAGTGTCTGTCAATCTCACTCTCTCTCTCTCGCTCTCTCGTGCTCCAACTCCAACCACCCCTCTCCTCCCCGGCTGCGACAGGTGATTAGACAAACAGGCCCAGGTGGACCATCTACGCACCTGTCGCTAATCTCGCAGCCGGTCCTGGCACATCCCACTTCGCTGCAGGTCCACAGTCCACGCCCCCCCCCCCCCCCCACAAAAAGTACTACCGTTATGCTAAAAAATAGAAAATTGCTAAATGCGAAGGAAAAGCTAAAATACTGCTTCCAATTCAATTTGTCGTCGCACAGATAAACACGCATTTTTGCATTTCGGATAAACAATGAATTGGAAAACAGCACAAATCAAATTTTATGGCAGTATTTTAATGAAAATCAACCCTTTTTTGATTGTTTTCAAATCTGCCATGTATAGTAAAAATCAAAAAACAACCCTAACTTTGTTTTTTGATTTGCGTTTCAGAATATGAACTAGAATAAACGGAAGGCACACGGACCAAAACCAGTTTTCTTTTAAGTAATATAGAAACTGATCACAGCTGTTTATCTAGTTTATGGAGGAATGTAGTTAATCATAGAACTGGCATCCAATGTTATGGAAAAAGTATTGATTTTGATTCTAGAATCTAATTTAGGGGTCGGCAACCCGCGGCTCTGGAGGATCACTCTGATGTGGCTCAGCTGCATACTTGCCGACCCCCCCCCCCCAATTTTCCCGGGAGACTTCCGGATTTCAGTGCCTCTCGCAGAAAACTCCCGGGATTAATATTCTCTGATTTTCACCATTACAATAATAATAAGGGCGTGCCGTGATGGTACAGCATTTAATGCCCTCTACAATCTATATAAACAACGTGCCAGCCCAGCCTCTTATTATATGCATCTTCTGCTTGCATACGTAAGTGACAGCAATGCATACTTGGTCAACAGCCACACAGGTTACACTGACGACAACTTTAACACTCTTACTAATAATGCGCCACACTGTGAACCAAAACCAAACAAGAATGACAAACACATTTCGGGAGAACATCTGCACCTTAACACAACATAAACACAACAGAACAAATACCCAGAATCCCATGCAGCCCTGACTCTTCTGGGCTACATTATACACCCCTGCTACCACCAAACCCCGCCCCCTCCCTGTGCGTCGGTTGAGGTGGGCAGGGTTTGGTAGCGGGGGTGTATAATGTAGCCCGGAAGAGTTAGGGCTGCATGGGATTCTGGGTATTTGTTCTGTTGTGTTTATGTTGTGTTACGGTACAGATGTTCTCCCGAAATGTGTTTGTCATTCTCGTTTGGTGTGGGTTCACAGTGTGGCGCATTATTAGTAAGAGTGTTAAAGTTGTTTTATACCGCCACCGTCAGTGTAGCCTGTGTGGTTGTTGACCAAGTATGCTTTGCAGTCACTGACGTGAGCAAGCAGAAGCCCCATACAACGTGTGACCGGGCCGGCACGCTGGTTGTAGTGGGCGCTCAATGTTGTATCATCATGGCACGTTCGAGAGAATACTTGCCCTGATATTCGTAGTCTCCCGGAAAAATTGGGAAGGTTGGCAAGTATGACGCTGTCAAGCGCCATTTATATAAAACCCGCGGGCCGCAGTAACATTCAATTTTCATATTAAGGTGTGGGCCGCGTGTCTGAGACCCTTGGTTTATACATAGCACAACGCAAAAAAAACAACTTTGAATGCAGTGTTATTTCATTTTAAATTTCAAAAGATGATTGTGGCTCCCATTGTTTTCTTTAATTTGTGAAACTGGTCAAAATGGCTCTTTGACTGGTAAAGGTTGCCGATCCCTGATCTAATGGAATCGAGAACAGATTCTGAATCTAATCGTTACCCCCAATAATCTAATTGAATCGAATGGTGTGATGCCCAAAGATTCACAGCCCTAATATACACTGTTGTCGTAGGAACAGTTTATGAACTGAAGACCCTTTGTATCTTATTAATAATGAATCAAATTATCAGAATATGTTTAGGGGCAATACAATACAAGCTGTGGAAGAAGAAAACAAGGCCTGACCTGCAACACCAGGCTCTGGTCGAAGTTGTAGGCACTGGGTCGTCCTTCCAGGGTGGAGAAGGCCACGTTCCCGCCAGTAAGAGGGGAGATGTCGCTGAACTCTCCGGTGCATAAAGCCGTCCTTTCATCATCTCCCTGGCGAAGGAAGCCCTTCTCATCTTTTCCGTAGGTGTCCCGGCAGGAGGCGCTGTAGAACTGATAGGGCAACCAAGGTCCGTCGACCTCGGTGCGTTTGTAGATGGCGAAGCTCTCGGGCCGACTGGTGTAGAATTTCAGTCGGACGTAGCTTATCTCGAAGGCCTTTCCTGTGGAGCACACGTTGCATCAGCCGAACTGAAAGACGTATACCGGGCTATTTTTAAATGCTAAACTACGTGTTATTTAGGCCCTGGAGCTAAACAAAAGCTGACTCAATTGCAACGGAGAGAAAGAAAACATTCGGGTGGGGGGCGGGGGGAGCTTTCATTTCCCACGCTCCTCTGCAGGGTAAACAGATGTCTTTCCTGCAGGACTGGCTGAGAATGTGTTGCGGGAGACAGACAAGAGGCAACAAGGCAAGAAACATGTATGGGTACTCCTGCAAATTTAGAAAATCATAACAGGATACCAATATACTACCGGAAGTGTTCAATGCCTTGTGGATTTGGGGCAAAGAGAGAAAGCAGGAGTCTTGTTATTTTTTCTTTACAAAGGAGTTACAGTCAACACCATTTCCTGGAAACGACTTCCTTCATGTTTCTGATTGGCTCGAATGGTTTTGTGGTTAGAAATTTACCAGTGGTATCTTAGAGCAGACGACTCGAATTGGAGGAGTCGGATTTGACTATGAACCCTGCAGTTGAATCGTCAGATATTGAAACCCCCCTCCCAACTCCGTGGTAGGGAGGCTTGTTGAGGCTCTGCATCCCAACACCTCCGCCATTTGTGGGGGGGGGGGGGCACGCATTTGCCGGACCGGAGCCCCCCATCGAACAGAAGCCTACCTCACTGCTCCCCTCTGGCAACGATAGTGATCCTCCCTACGGGAGCCTTGTTACAAAGTTTACTTCCTCTAGATGAAGGGTCTCCAAGCTGTCACTGGCAAGCTACCAGTAGCCTTTCTGAGTAACTCGCCAGAGGCTTCGCCCTATTATGCACAGCTTTGTCTACATTAAGCCGGAAAACTCCTTAAACAAATAACTATTTCGCCTTAGCCCCGTGCCATCCACACTAACCCATCGTTTAAGGTTACCCTCTTTGGATCATTTTTTACACGGGAAAGTGCGTCGTGTATGTCTTGAATCTCCGGCTCTTAGCTCTGTATGGACTCATTGATTGTTTACAAACTGAGTTCGGAGAGGAAGTGAAGTCAGAAAGACAGCGCCACACACAGTAAGTAATATCAGAAAGAACGCGCCACAGCCGGCTTAGAACAACCGGTTTCGTAACTCTGAGCTAACCACTGGAAAGACTGAGGAGAGTCATCCATGTACAGGCACTTGTGGAAATCACACATGAATATCTTAAGAGGAGGAAAAGCGCGATTGCAGCTATTTGGGATACAACACATCTCAGTCGGCAAGAGAACTTTCGAATGTCCAGGTCAGCTGTGATTCTACTTACCGAAAAACTTTGTCCGTTTGTCGAAGGAGCGACAACGAGAATGCGGGCTCCCGTGATTGCGATACAAAAGGTAGCGTGTACTTCGTATTACCTGGCCGACGAGGGAAGACTACGGAAAATAGCGAATGCATTGGGACTGGCAAAGCAGACTGCATCAGTTATCGTCCGCCATGTACGTCGCGGACTCAACGTCTAGGTCCAGAGTATATAAAGTCACCAAAAACTAATGGACAAGGAAAGTGAAGGCTAAAGAGTGAGGAGTGTCCTGACCAGATCCATAGATTGATTGTTGTAAGATGTTCTTTATCACATTGTTTAAGTGTTTATTAAATATTTAATTAATTTATGATGGCTCAGGTGTGATTCACTACAATAGGGCCCCACAACACACTGGATTCCAGTTCATTGAAATACCACAACACTGGATATTGTTCAGATAAGTTACATTTAATTTAAGAACTTGCGCACAAAGCAACACTGGAGGTTTGATTGATTGATTGAAACTTGTATTAGTAGATTGCACAGTACAGTACATATTCCGTACAATTGACCACTAAATGGTGACACCCGAATACGTTTTTCAACTTGTTTAAGTCGGGGTCCACGTTAATCAATTCATGGTGACTATGACATGCGCATTTTTCGCGCATGCGTACTAGGTCGCGTTGCGTCGGCGGACGGAGGGGGGGAGGGGGCCCTAAACGACAACATTGTGTGTGTGTGTGGACAGGGATAAGGTTAGGTGTGATATAGCCTGTATAACCTTAGCGTAGAAGCAGCCTAACACTTCTATACGCTGGCCGAAAAATCAAGTCTTTTAGATCGTCTCTTTTACGTGAACGATTAGTATTAGTCCGCAGAATCCGTTCTAAAAGTTATTTGGATAGCTATTAAGTCGATAAGTCGTTCGTTCTGTAAACCACACAGATTAACTTGGACGGAGCGATCTATGGAGTTACAACCGGCGTTTTAAGGATGTAAGTAAAGTTGCAAATGAGATATGATTGGGGATCCTTAATAGCTATGCTCTAAAACCCAAGAAAAATCTACTTTTTAATGAAGCAGATTTGACTTCAAAAATCCTTTGTGGAAGACACACAGGTATACATTTGTTTGACAACTTTATTAATTATGACTTTTCCTGGGGAAACTTCTATCCATCCATCCATTTTCTACCGCTTATTCCCTTTGGGGTCGCGGGGGGCGCTGGAGCCTATCTCAGCTACAATCGGGCGGAAGGCGGGGTACACCCTGGACAAGTCGCCATCTCATCGCAGGGCCAACACAGATAGACAGACAACATTCACACTCACATTCACACACTAGGGCCAATTTAGTGTTGCCAATCAACTTATCCCCAGGTGCATGTCTTTGGAGGTGGGAGGAAGCCGGAGTATCCGGAGGGAACCCACGCAGTCACGGGGAGAACATGCAAACTCCACACAGAAAGATCCCGAGCCCGGGATTGAACCCAAGACTACTCAGAACCTTCGTATTGTGAGGCAGATGCACTAACCCCTCCTCCACCGTGCTGCCCAATAGAAACTTCTATTGTAACATTAAATATTTATTAGCATTAGAGATGTCCAATAATGGCTTTTTTGCCGATATCCAATAGTCCGATATTGTCCAACTCTTAATTACCGATTCCGATATCAACCGATACCGATATATACAGTCGTGGAATTAACACATTATTATGCCTAATTTTGTTATGATGCCCCGATGGATGCATTAAACAAGGTAACAAGGTTTTACAAAATAAATCAACTCAAGTTATGGAAAAAAATGCCAACATGGTTCTGCCATATTTATTATTGAAGTGCATTATTTTTTTTAACATGCCTCAAAACAGCAGCTTGGATTTTGGGACATGCTCTCCCTGAGAGAGCATGAGGAGGTTGTGGTGGGCGGGTTGGGTAAGGGGGAGCCGGGGGGTGTATATTGTAGCGTCCCGGAAGAGTTAGTGATGCAAGGGGTTCTGGGTATTTGTTCTGTTGTGTTTATGTTGTGTTACGGTGCGGATGTTCTCCCGAAATGGGTTTGTCATTCTTGTTTGGTGTGGGTTCACAGTGTGGCGCATATTTGGAACAGTGTTAAAGTTGTTTATACGGCCAACCTCAGTGTGACCTGTATGGCTGTTGACCAAGTATGCATGGAATTCACTTGTGTGTGTAAAAAGCCATAGATTGGGCCGGCACGCAAAAGCATTGTCCTTTAAGGTACGCCCCCGATATTGTTGTCTGGGTGGAAATCGGTAGAAATTCGAGAGAATGGTTGCCCCGGGAGATTGTCGGGAGGGGCACTGAAATCCGGGAGTCTTCCGGGAAAATCGGGAGGGTTGGCAAGTATGACTGGGAGACGCAACTGCTCTGTGGCGTTTTAAAAAGTCATAAATGTTACTTTTTGAAACCGATACCGATAATTTCCGATATTACATTTTAAAGCATTTTTTGGCCGATAACATCGGCAGTCCGGTATTATCAGACATCTCTAATTAGCGTATTACAATTAATTTTATATTCTTTGTAGTTTTTGACCGTAGAGTTGCAAAAACAAGCAGTTTTTACAAAATAAAAAAGAAACAAAAAGTCATCAGGAAGAAACACAAATAACAAGCCAAAGTGGACAAGTCACAAAGACAAGACACAGCTGGGTAGAACACTCGGTACATAAGGTTTTCCCTCGGGGAACAATAAAGTTTGAGTCTGAAAAGCTGATTGAGAAAGACATGAAACCGATGCCAAGAACCATGTGCCTGGGTTTTAAATGGCCCGGCTTGTTGACACAAGTCTTATCAAAGCACACAAGGCGGTCTTCGTCACTCATTGAGAGATTTACTTCTCATTCCTACGACTCCCTCGCTCTTCAAACATTCATCGGGAAGTCCTCTTGACTTGTGTTACGCTAATCTGCCAGGACGTGAAGCATACACAAAGCATGTAACTACGAGGAGTAACATGTCTGCCAACACGGATCGCTCTTCTCGGGATCTTTGTCCTACATCCTTGGACACACGTTAGAACAGGGACGTGGGGGGGAACACACCCCTCCGTATTGTCTCAGCTCTGCAGCATCTCTCTTGTTTTTGCAGCCGGCTCTAATGGTTTCTTTCCTCTCGCAGCCAAAAGATCGTTAAACTTTCATTTACTCTCCGCGTGGGGTGACCGCAGCCCTGCCGGCACCGAGGCACAACTCATCACGGAGGCAGGAGATGATGTCGGATTCGCCCCCCCTCAGGGGATGAAAGGCAAAGTTGCATCTGCAAACGATACTGATGTCATTTTGCGCATGTGGTGTTTAATGGTTCGCGATTGGGAGAGGTGTATTTTTGAGAATTCATTAGAGCTCATGTGGGTACGACCGTGATGATGTGGCTCCGGAAGATAATACGAGACACAACAAACTACCAATGATTACCGATAAATATGAAAATTACGACTACTGTCACAAAAAAAGATGACTATTGACCGAAGCTACCTCGAGCATTGGCAAGTGAATATGATTAGTTCGGTCATCTTGGTTCTAATATGATTCCAAACTACTAGAGCCTGACTTTAATTAGGAACAATCCTGGGGAGTTTGACGAGGATGAATAAAACCACCTTCTTCCGCTTATCCGAGGTCGGGGCGCGGGGTTAGCAGTCTAAGCAGGGCAGCCCAGACTTCCCTCTCCCCAGCCATTTCGTCCAGCTCCTCCCGGGGAATGCCGAGGCGTTCCCAGGCCAGCCGGGAGACATAGTCTTCCCAACGTGTCCTGGGTCTTCCCCATGGCCTCCTACCGGTCGGACGTGCCCGAAACACCTCCCTAGGGAGGCGTTCGGGTGGCATCCTGACCAGATGCCCGAACCACCTCATCTGGCTCCTCTCGATGTGGAGGAGCAGCGGCTTTACTTTGGCTCCCCCCGGATGGCAGAGCTTCTCACCCTATCTCTAAGGGAGAGCCCCGCCACCCGGCGGAGGAAGCTCTTTTCGGCCGCTTGTACCCGTGATCTTGTCCTTTCGGTCATAACCCAAAGCTCATGACCATAGGTGAGGATGGGAACGTAGATCGACTGGTAAATTGAGAGCTTTGCCTTCCGACTCAGCTCCTTCTTCACCACAACGGATCGATACAGCGTCCGCATTACTGAAGACGCCGCACCTGTCGACCTCACGATCCACTCTTCCCTCACTCGTGAACAAGACTCCGAGGTACTTGAACTCCTCCACTTGGGGAAAGGTCTCCTCCCCAACCCGGAGATGGCACTCCACCCTTTTCCGGGCGAGAACCATGGACTCGGACTTGGAGGTGCTGATTCTCATCCCAGTCGAACCGATCCAGTGATGAATAAAACTTCAGTCAAAATTACTCAAAGGAGATAAAGGAAGCGGAAATATAGGGGGTGCTTCGGTTTATGAACAACTTCCATTCCTACGGACGGAACTCATGGTCAAATTGGACCTAAACACCAAAGTCAGCCACACAGAACACAAGTACATACAAAATACAATCGTAAACATATTAAATACAAAGACTAAAAAAGCACTTGGAAGGCGCAGATCTCCACCAGGCCATACCTTCCAAGGGTAAAAAAGTCTTAATCAAGACGTGATCCAGATCGTCCCCGAAATGTACCGTATTTTCCGGACCATAGGGCGCACCGGATTATTGAGCGCACTGCCGATGAATGGTCTATTTTTGAGGTTTTTACGATTATAAGGCGCATTAAAAGGAGTCATATTATTTTTTTTCTAAATGTAAAAGACTTCCTTGTGGTCTACATAACATGTAATGGTGGTTCTTTGCTCAATATGTTGCATAGATGATATTTTACAGATCATCTTCAAGCCGCTTTCTGACAGTCGCTTCCGGATGCGCTGTTTTGTGGGCGGTCTTATTCACGTGGCGCACCTTCGGCAGCGTCTTCTCCCCGTCATCTTTGTTGTAGCGGTGTAGCGTGCAAGGACGGGGGTGGAAGAAGTGTCAAAAGATGGCGCTAACTGTTTTAATGACATTCAGACTTTACTTCAATCAACAACGGAGCAGCATCTCCTCATCCGGAAACAACAACACCGGAAATGTGTCCCGTGAAAAACCGTCCAACCGGAACTCTCTAATAACTAAAGTTTCTTGGGCGAATAATGTAAACTCACTACACCGGTATGTTTTAGCGCTTTCATGGCGAGTTTGCTGACAGATATAAGTAGGGATGATGTTCGAAACCGGTTCTCCCGGTTGTTCGATAAGAAAAGAACCGATTCCATGGACTCGAATCCCTTTTTGAGAACCAGTTCCGTTATCGAGGCCACTATAGTAAAGAAAAAGAGTTGGTTCTTTATTCGAATCCCTGGGAACGAATCCCGTCCCACAGGAAATGCCCTGTGAGACGGCAATGTTATGCCCATTTGATTGTAGACTCTTACTGACACCTTGTGGCGATATGAAAATACTACGCGTCATTAGTTTGGGCACTTCCGGGTTGGCGACGTCAGTTCAGTTCATGAGACAATTGAGAAGTAGACAAGTTGTGTTAGCTCTTACAAGCCTTGGAAAAGATAAGTCTGTAAGTAAACTGTTTAACTTGTTTATGTAACTCAATATTAAGGTGGAAAGTGGTTACATTTGATACTAAGATGTTTATTGAAAAACAATTTTTGTGCACTGTTTCAATGGATGTTTTGAGGACAGTCGTGTATTTCCACCATCGAAATAGTTTCAACACTCAGAAGTATTTGTTTGACGATGGTACTGTATATTTGTGTGAAGCTAATATTTACATATTGTGTATTACATTTCAGTATGTTAAATTAATCACATGGCTGATACATTTGTCATTGTGTGTATTTCGGTTTAAAAAAATAATAATAATAACAGTCCAGTGCAAGACAAAAGTAAAGATAGGAAAAGACAAAGCTAGATCAACAACAATAAAGAGCCTAAATGGATTAATCTGCTTTGGAACTTTATTAGACGTCTTGGATTGTTTGTTAGCTGTCTGCCTGTGTGTGTAGTTAGTATGTTCCAATAGCAGCAGAAGTGCACTTTTTGGAGAGCTGTATTATTTTCAGTTTTGTGCCCAAGGGACTGATTTTATTTAACACTACATTATTATTTATACACCTATAGTGATCACAGAGACAGGTTGTTTTTGTGTTACTGTATATATTTGTTTTTCTGAAAAATCCCACGTAATATACTTTGGGTAACAACAGTCAATTTTTTTTTTTTTTTTATTTATTTTTTTAGGGGGTAACAGTCAATATTTATTTTTTTATTTTTTTTCTTATAAAATAAAAGTGAGCTTTTGTTAAACCAAATCATGTTTTTTTTTTTCATATACAACAACCTATATAGATTCGATAAGAGAATCGATAAGGAATCGGTTCAATAAGAGGATTTGATAATGGGCTCAAACATCATCCCTAGATATAAGTAATAACTTTACACTACTTTATATTAGAAATTGTAACAGCGGAGGATGAATGTACCATAGAAATACTTTTGGAAATATAGTATATATATATCCATCCATCCATCCATTTTCTACCGCTTATTCCCTTTGGGGTCGCGGGGGGCGCTGGAGCCTGTCTCAGCTACAATCGGGCGGAAGGCGGGGTACACCCTGGACAAGTCGTCACCTCATCGCAGGGCCAACACAGATAGACAGACAACATTCACACTCACATCCACACACTAGGGCCAATTTAGTGTTGCCAATCAACTTATCCCCAGGTGCATGTCTTTGGAAGTGGGAGGAAGCCGGAGTACCCGGAGGGAACCCACGCAGTCACGGGGAGGACATGCAAACTCCACACAGAAAGATCCCGAGCCCGGGATTGAACCCAAGACTACTCAGGACCTTCGTATTGTGAGGCAGATGCACTAACCCCTCTTCCACCGTGAAGCCCCGGTGTATATATATATATACATACACATATATATATATATACATATATATATATATATATACATATATATATATATATATATATATACATATATATATATATATATATACATATATATATATATATATATATACATATATATATATACATACATACATACATACATACATACATACATACATACATACATACATATATATATATATATATATACATATACATATATACACAATATATATATATATATATATATATATATATATATATATATACACACATATACATATACATATATATATATGTACATATACATATATATATATATATATATATATATATATATATATATATATATATGTATGTGTGGGAAAAAAATCACAAGACTATTTCATCTCTACAGGCCTGTTTCATGAGGGGGGGTACCCTCAATCATCAGGAGATTTTAATGGGAGCATTCGCATACCATGGTTTATATAGGGCACAGAGTGGGTGGGTACAGGCTGGCCTAGGGGCGTGGTGATTGGCTCATGTGTTACCTAGGAGGTGTTTCCGTCTATGGCGGCATGTTGTTACAATTTCGCTGCGCTTGTTGAGGGATGACAGGTCTGGACGGTAAATAATAAACAGTTTCTCTTTCAAGCATAGGTTGCGTCTTTTATTACCACTATTGTAAGGTGTGCTGGATGCAAGAATTTGCCATGTTATTGAATATTCAACATTATTGTCTTTGAGGTCCCAAATGTGTTTGCTGAGTTCTGTGGTATTTCGCAGGTTTTTGTTCCTGAAAGAAGCCTTGTGATTGTTCCATCTGGTTTTGAATTCTCCCTCGGTTAATCCTACATATGTGTCGGATGTGTTAATGTCCTTGCGTATTACCTTAGATTGGTAGACAACTGATGTTTGTAAGCACCCCCCGTTGAGAGGGCAATCAGGTTTCTTTCGACAGTTACATCCTTTGTTGGTTTTGGAGTCGCTCTGTTTGGGGGCCGACGGCTCATTTGCAATTGTTTTGTTGTGGTTTGAGATGATTTGTCGTATATTGTTCATGCAGCTATAGCTCAATTTAATGTTGTTCTTGTTGAATACTTTTCTTAGGGTGTTGTCTTTGGGAAAGTTTTTGTCAATCAGATTGAGGAATTTGTGTCCAATGTTCGTTGAGACGTTTTTGCTGTATGGGGGGTTGTACCAGATGATGTTTCGTTTTCTGTTCTTTTTTGGCTGGTTTTCTGGCGTGGGTTCATAGGTGAGGGTGAAATTGTATCCGCTTTCATCAAGGGCTTTTTGGTACGGGGGGGTTGCTTGGTCAAATTCAGCTTTGCTAGATGACAGCATCGATAGCCTTTTATTGATTCCGGTAGGTATTCTTTTCGTGGTGGTGGGTGGGTAGTTGCTGTCATGGTGCACGTATTGGAGTGTTGTGTTGGGTTTCGTGAATGGTTGGTAGCTGTTATTTCTCAGGTTGAAAGTGACGTCAAGGAAGTTGACGGTTTGCTTGTTGGCTTCAATCGTGATCCGTAGGCCGTTCTCTTTGAAAATTTGGCATATGCGCTTCTTGGTATTCTCGCTGCTCCTTGGCAAGGCGCGACACACTGCCAGTCCGTCATCACGGTAAATACCAAGGTTCAGATTGAGGCTAGCGAGCTGGGAGAGGAGGAAACTCCCAACGAGTTCACACGTTTCTGCTCCGTCAAAACTTCCCATAGTGACGTCAAATGTTGCATTGTTCTTTTTTTGCCATGGTGTACTGTTGTGGATGAGAATGGAGTTTTTTGCGTGGATGATGATGTTTCTTTCGTTGCCTGTGATTGAGTCGTAGTCTGAGGCGAAGTCTAGTGCTTGAGTCAGTAGGTCTTGCGTGATGGAAGGGTAAAATTCCTCGATATCAAAGGAGATAAAGTTGTGCTGTTGTTTGTCTTGGATGTTGTTGAACCATTTGATTACTGCTGCTGTATTTCTCCATTGGTTGAGTGGTGTTTTGTCCTTGATTTTTGTGTTGACTCTGTCCAGGATTATTTTGCTGATTTTTCCTATTTCAGATTTAGTTGGGTTTATTAGTCGGCATGTTGGGTTATTTGCGAAGTTGGGTTTGTGATCCTTCAATGTGATGAAGGCTTCCTTGTTGGCTGTGGCGTCCACCCTGTCCTCAATGTCCAGTTCAGCCGCGATCCTTTTATTTTCCAGGTGGATGTTCTGTAAGGTGCTGGGTTGTGCTTTTTTGTATGATTTGGTGATGCTTCTGTCCAGTAAGGTGTGGTGTTCTGGTATGTCCATTCTGTAGAAGTTTGTGGTTTTATCGGCAGCTATGATGAGGTTGTTTACTTTGTTGATGCGCTCCTTGTCATTTTTCAGCTTGGTGAGGAGTGGGTTGCGGATTGGCTTGAATTTGACTGATTGTATCATTTTGAGCATGTCGTTCTCAAAATCCTTTAGTTCCTCAACTGTGGGTGGGTTCTTGGTAGATTTGAATCCGTAAGTTTCCTTTTGCATTCCTTTTGTTTCAGGGTGGAGGAAAAAATGTGCTTTCCACCGCATCCTTCTTAGGAAGTGTTCCGTCTTTTCTATGAGCCTTAGCTTGTAGTCATTCTGCGCGGGTATGGGAATGTTCTTCGTGGAGTAGTCGATGTTGAATTTTTCCATTTCTGATCGTCGTACAGTGCTCAACAAATGTCAATATATATATATATATATATATATATATATATATATATATATATATATATATATATATATATATATATATATATATAAATAAATATGAACTTGAAGTGCCATCCCATGGAATTGTCCAAAATGTTTTGGTATCCTGGAGCATTCAAAGTTCCTTTCACTGAAACTAAGGGGCCAAGCCCAACTACTGAAAAAAACAACCCCACACCATAATTCCTCCTCCACCAAATGTCACACTCCGCACAATGCAGTCCGAAATGTAGCGTTCTCCTGGCAACCTCCAAACCCAGACTGGTCCATCATATTGCCAGATGGAAAAGCGTGATTCATCACTCCAGAGAAGGCGTCTCCACTGCTCTAGAGTCCAGTGGTGACGCTTTGCATTAGACTCGGTGATGTATGGCTTAGATACAGCTGCTCGGCCATGGAAACCCATTCCGCGAAGCTCTCTGCGTACTGTGCATGGGCTAATTGGAAGGTCACATGAAGTTTGGAGCTCTGTAGCAACTGACTGTGCAGAAAGTCTTTGCAGACACCCCTCTCTGTCAGTTTACGTGGCCTACCACTTTGTGGCTGGGTTGCTGTTGTTCCCAAAACTCTTCACTTTTCTTGTAATAAAATTGACTTTGGAATGTTTAGGAGTGAGGAAATTTCACGACTGGATTTGTTGCACAGGTGGCATCCTTTGACAGTTCCACGCTGGAAATCACTGAAAGCGGCCCATTCTTTCACAAATGATGGGTGGCCAAATACGTTTGGCAATATAGTGTATATATGTATGTATATATTTATGAAGATGAAGTAGATCACCTCGACTTGGTCATATGCAAAAGCGTGGGCCCCCCCCGGTCTATACCATTTTCACTTTTGTACAGGACTGAATTAAAAAAGAAGAAAATCCCAACCATGTTGGATTATTGAAGGACTTTTAGTTGTGAACTATCTGCGCAGCTTTGCGCAGGACTGCTTGCATCTGGGCGTACATCTTTGATCTTACATGCAAGCCCATAGAAACGGACACTTGTTTATTTTGCTGACATTGTACTGATATCCGATATCCATACTTGCCAACCCTCCCAGATTTTCCGGGAGACTCCCGAAATTCAGCACCTCTCCCGAAAACCTCCTGGGACAAAATTTTCTCCCGAAAATCTCCCGAAATTCAGACGGAGCTGGGAGGCCACGCCCTCTCCAGCTCCATGCGGACTTGAGTGACGTGTTGACAGCGGCCGGTCTGTTCTCACGTCCGCTTTCCCACAATATAAACAGCGTGCCTGCCCAATCACATTATAACTGTAGAATGATCGAGGGCGAGTTCTTGGTTTCTTATGTGGGTTTATTTTTAGGCAGTTTCATTAACGCGGTAACAACACACAACAACAGCAGTCACGTTTTCGTCTACCGTAAAGCAGTTCTTCTGCCGTAAACAGCAATGTTGTGACACTCTTAAACAGGACAATACTGCCATCTACTGTACATGCATATGTGACAATAACATCTAGGGCTTTTAGAGAGTGCAGTGCACAACTGCGCACACAACAAGGAGACGAAGCAGAATGCATCATCAGAGAGGGTGTTCAGCATGGTTAGAAAAATAGTGACAGAGAATAGAACAAGGATGGACAATTCAACCCTTAACTCAACAATGAGTAGATGAGTGTTATGTGTGTGTATATGTGTAAATAAATGAACACTGAAATGCAAGTATTTCCCTTATTTATATATATATATATATATATATATATAATCTAATAAAATAATTATATTTATATATATATATATATATATATATATATATATATAGCTAGAATTCACTGAAAGTCAAGTATTTCTTTCTTTCTGCTATACTATATATATATATATATATATATATATATAGCTAGAATTCACTGAAAGTCAAGTATTTCATATATATATATAAAATATATATATATATATATATATATGAAATACTTGAGTATATATATATATATATATATATATATATATATATATATATATATATATATATATATATATATGAAATACTTGACTTGGTGAATTCTAGCTGTAAATATACTCCTCCCCTCTTAACCACGCCCCCTCACTCAACCACACCCCCCGACCACGCCCCTCCCCACCCCCCACCTCCCGAAATCGGAGGTCTCAAGGTTAGCAAGTATGCCGATATCAATAACGGAATTATTGATTTATTCGTCTAGACCTGTGTAGACCAGGGGTCGGCAACCCGCGGCTCTAGAGCCGCATGCGACTCTTTAGCGCCGCCCTACTGGCTCTCTGGAGCTTTTTAAAAAAAATGTATGAAAAATGGAAAAAGATGAGGGGGAAAAAATCTATTTTTTGCTTTAATATGGTTTCTGTAGGAGGACAAACATGACACAAGCCTCCCTAATTGTTATAAAGCACACTGTTTATATTAAACATGCTTCACTGATTCGAGTATTTGGCGAGCGCCGTTTTGTCCTACTAATTTTGGCGGTCCTTGAACTCACCTTAGTTTGTTTACATGTATAACTTTCTCCGACTTTCTAGGACGTGTTTTATGCCACTTCTTTTTCTGTCTCATTTTGTCCGCCAAACTTTCCACAGAGGTGAGTTTTGTTGATGTTATTGACTTGTGTGGAGTGCTAATCAGACAGTTTGGTCACTGCATGACTGCAAGCTAATTGATGCTAACATGCTATTTAGGCTAGCTATATGTACATATTGCATCATTAGGCCTCATTTGTAGCTATATTTGAGGTCATTTAGTTTCCTTTTAGTCCTCTTAACTCAATTTATATCTCATGACACACTATCTGTATGTAATATGGCTTTTAATTTTTTGCGGCTCCAGACAGATTTGTTTTTGTATTTTTGGTCCAATATGGCTCTTTCAACATTTTGGGTTGCCGACCCCTGGTGTAGACAGTACAGTGCTCTAAAGGGTAAGCTGTGGGACGTTTATAGTCCAGACTAAAACGCAGGCTGACTAAACACTGACAGTCGTGTTTGCTCCCAGCTCGGATTGTTTCATTTCTCCTCCAGTCGTGTTTGACTTCAAAGTGGTGCGAGAGAGCGCCGGCGGCGGCAGACTTTTCATCATTGTTGTACATTCGAGACAGGATGTTGCTTTTCTGTGACTGCGCCCAATGAGAACCAGCTGCACACTTCAATGATGCCAATGTGTGTGTGTGGGGGGGGGGGAGAAAAACCTGACCCTGATTCCTCACCAGCATTTTTTCCCTCCTCCTCCCTGGCTGTGTTTTGTTTGCTCCCCTCCAAGCAGCCAGTGTTTATCATCCCATCTCCCATGTTTAGTTTGGAGAGGCCATGTCGGAGACCCCCCGCCGGAAAACCAGATGTGTCACATTGGTTTTCATACGTGACATTTTTCCCTTTTTTTTTTTGAATTGTTTTTATACAGCCAAAGTGGTGTTGAAGTCAAAGGTCAATTGACTTCAATTGAATATACTGCAAAGACAAGATACTTCACATTCGAACTGGAAAAATGTGTTATTT